>NW_015551101.1:703780-742920 GCF_001515605.1 Sinocyclocheilus anshuiensis | reverse complement strand
GAATAACTGAACCGCTATTCACAGAGCTGTCTTTGCTTCAGCCCACGGTTTTGGCCGATGTGCAATGACTGGCCTGGATAGAGGGTTTTTCACGTTCCTGCGATGCTTGTTAAGGCTGTGCTAAGATTATATGCTATCCAGGGCCCAGAATGCATTTCACAGGCATGATCACTTTCAAAGTAGAAGTGAAACTATTCAAGGCCATAGTATAATCTGTTCATCCTCTGTCCATTGCAGACATAGGTATACATGTCAGTACAACGAAAGTCTGTGAGATAGGCAGTCAGAACAGAGTTGGCATTGTTCGCAGGGTAACCCGAGCCGGGACGGGCCCAAGCATCGTGGGATAGTGTATAGCCGAGATCGGCGCTGTTGAGAGATCAGCGAGACAGCTGACTGTTTGGAGCTTTCAGCACAACTCAAATAAACACTTTGACTATCCAACTTTAGCGCTCACTTTGCCCCCAGCTCTCACACACGTTACAGCCGTGACTGAGCGCTGCGATAAGACTCACAACGAGCCCTTTATCATCAGTGAAGTCATCTATTAGGATCCGAGTCTCTAGCGTCCTTCACGCCGCTGATTGTTTTACTGGCGCTCCAGGGGCTCGGTTTCTCAGAAGCGGGAGGGACAACACATCCCACAGGCATCAGGGACATTGATAATCCCAGACTGAACGAAACCTGAGCGCTGAATAATGAAACCGGTTTACGCCGAGCACCGTCGCCTATTGTACTGGCTGTGGGAGAATGCAGTCATTTTGCTCACAGCAATTTATACATCCTTAGCCTGTGTCCTGAACTGGCCTTTCTCATCATCCTTTGGAAAGGGATTACGTTATAATAACAAGAGATGACTTGCTCAAATAGGGCTTGATTTTCTCATATGCTGTATATGGCTGATGAAATGAGGTTTTGGAGGAGGAATTACGCTTTTGTTCAAGCTGTTTGGATTTGAAGCTTTAAAACTGAGGAGACATGCAGGAGGGGGTGGATATGTTTACTGCAAAGATAATGAGATTAGTATATACTGTATAATTCAAGTTATCCCAGAGGAAAACTCTTTCGTAGGTCATGAGATGTAATGGACATCTCAGTTACATTCCATCTAAGTATAAACTGTGTCTTAGACGTTCATTAAAAAATGTAATGAAGAAATACAATTTCTGACAGAGTAAACTTATATGGGTATATAAATTTACTCTGTTGTGAAATTTTATTTCTTTATTTAATTTTTTAATTAACGTCTAAGACACACAAAAGTTGAAAATTCAACTTAGCCGTCACAGGAGTTATTTTAAATTGGAAAAATAAATTGGAAAAATATCTAAGATATTTATATTTAACAAAAAAGGCAAGAAATAAATAATACAGTAATTCACCATAATTTAAAACATCCCTATGTGCCTGTCCTTTTTAAAGGCAAAATAATATTAATATATATATATATATATATATATATATATATATAAGATGAGAAAACTATAAGCAAAAAATGGTGTTTTGATTGTAAGATTTGGTATCTTGGCAAATTGGGGGACTGCTTTTGAGAAATTGTTGAGATCTCTTCTAAAACTCATGAAGCATGTGTGAGATTATTGAAGTCTTTTCTAAGGCAAAAAAAAAACATGAAAAGCGAGACCTTTATGTGCACCCATTTTAATGTTTTGCTAGAATAGGGAAGACATATTCACAATTAATTAAGAGTTTTCCCTCAATAAACTCCTAATTTGCTGCTTATTATTAGTTCATAAGGTAGTTGTTAAGTTTAGGTATGGGGTAGGATTAAGGGATGTAAAAAATGGTCTTCTAGAATAAGGCATTAATATGTGCTTTATAAGAACTAATAAACAGCCAATGTGCTAGTAATATGCATGCAGCTAGTTAATAGAATTGGTTCTTAAAATAAAGTGTTACCAAATACTGTAACAAAAAAACTGTGTAGAATCCCACTTTCGAAGCCGAGACCATGTATTACTGATTTGATCCATAAAAATCACAGTAAGCATGAAAATCCTGTGCATACCACCCAGTTGGCTTTTTGCTTTGATGTATTAACTGGAAAAGAGAGAGAGAGAGAGAGAGAGAGCACCGCCATAAAGGAAGTGTTCGCTTAGTCTGTGTGATACCCAACACCACAGACTGTGATCCTGCAGACAGACTGGCAAGTTGAGAATACAGAGAGATACTGTTCCCCTGTGTCTCATTCAAGAGCTGTTGAACGCCTGCTGAACGCTGCACCAGAGACAACTCTCTAAACCTGCCAGATTACAGCCTGGACCAACAGATCTAGTGGATTCCTACACGATTCAGGGGTGTGGAGAGTGCAAAAACAGAGGTAGGAGCTTTTTTAGCCGTTTTCAGTTGATGACTAATCCTGAATATAGAAGTTTGAGTATTTGTTTAAGCACATTTCAATGATACAAACCCACACAAATGAAATCCAACCGCATAGTGGTTTCTTCTTATCTAGATTGTTAAAGTGTCAGAGAGGTGCAGCCGAACAGATGCACCTTAGCTGAGTGGGCTTCATTCACAGCGAGCTAAAAACCATGTGAGAACCTGTCAGCACACAAGAACAACTGTTTCTCAGTTTGAGTCATTGCCAACTGTGCCCTAGCAATAACGCACACGGCCCTCGATGCCACCGGATGATTTACGAGACGTCTCCCGCCATCTGCGAGCACAAAACCGCAGAGGGACGGCTACGGTAAACATGCTCATGATTCGAAGATTATGAGGAGTTTTTAGGAGGGCTTACCTGTGCTCCGCCTGAGCCGCGCTCGTCTACTTTTGTATGCACACAAAGCTCCCTCCAACTGCTCCTTCACGAGATTAAGAGCTTTCCCCTGGCACCATGTCAAGGACAAAATTTAAAGAACACGAGTGTTTAACCTCCAGCTAATCTTGTCTTTGTGAGAATGAAGGGATTAGACCATTCGTTTCTGCATGCCTGGAAGGGTTAGGCCAGTAATGGGCTTGATGAATGACAAAAATGGCTCGGGGAAGGCAGCTGCCAACTGACACAGGAAGACAAATTCGCTGGTGGCCTGACAGCTCCAAAAAGAGGCTTAGCTTAATTCCTGACCTGCATTAAAATAGAGCATTACCGTGCCATGACACTAATTGAAAACAAGCAGTTTAAGCGAAACCTTGTCTTATAAACACGAGCCAGACGTTTTCATTTCTTGGTTATTGCGACGTCTGATGGAAGGGTACATCAGCGCACGCTGTTCTTTGATTAAACGGGATGCAAATTAGATTTAAACACCAGCGCCATTATGAGGGTCTATTAAGGACTCTGTGTGCTTATTATTTAGCTTTACTCGATTAGTCTGTAGCCGGTCCAGCTATTGAGTTGTGCCATGTGGCCTGTACCACTCATTACGGACTAGTCTGTTCTCCTCCCTTGAGACTTGTGCGTTCATCTCATTACAGATCTGGAAGTTAATAAAGTATTGCGTTCTTGGGATTCACGTTTAGTTCGTTTCTCCACGCACGTTTACTGTTCCCAACGTTTGAATGACCCCTGCGACTGTGTCGTCCTATTCAATACAAACAGCTCATCACAAGGGATTTGGAGCTCAGCTCAGGCGAATAAGTTGCTCCTTGTGTTTCCCTCCACCGTGGACCCCTGGTGTTCACGAAAGGAGGTCTACCCCTCGGAGAAGCTAACAATCCATTATGGGGCTCTCAAAAGACCTTTCACTATAGATACAGCAGTACTGGAGAAAAGGCCCAAATTGACAGCTCTACACAAAAGAGATTTACTGCTTTGCTTTATGTGCATGAGTGCTGTTCAAAAGGAGGTAATTGCAGGTTGTATAGATGGGCCAATCCCTAAGGGATTTCACCCCTTCATCACATTTGCATTCACTATTAGCCCCCCACCCGGGAGGGACCAGTAAATGTCACGGTGAAACCGACGTCATCAGTGGTATGGCAGTGCGTGAAAAGGCTAATGCTGTAAAAACAGAGATATCCGTTATATTTTTTTATTATTATTTTATTTTTATTTTTACAAGATCTGCTTCCCTCATTTTGAACTGTTATCTTTGCTTTAACACAGTTTTGGGGTGGTAAGTTTTTTTATTTTTTTCTATTTTTTTAATTATTTCTTTTTTAATTTCTTTTTCCTGTGATGGCAAAGCGGAATTTTCAGCATCATTACTCCAGTCTTCAGTGTCACATGATCCTTCAGAAATCATTCTAATATGCTGATTTGGTGCCCAAGATTTCTTATTACAAACGTTAAACGTTTTGCTACTTAATACTTTGATGAACATCAAGTTCAAAAGAACAGTATTTAGTTGAAAAATCTCTTGTAATATTATAAATGTCATTTTTTTCTGTCACTTTTGATCAATTTATGGCACTATTACTGAAAAAGTATTTACAAAAAAACTTACTGGCCCTAAACATTTCAGTGGTATTGTATGTTAATTTTTCAGATTTTTGGTTAGTACTGCAGTATTACCTCAAATAGTTTATGCAGTTTCATTATTGCTCATAAATGTGTGAATAGTAGTTCAAGAATGCTTATTAATATCGGTGTGAACTGTAACCCCATTTTGTGACATTTATAACAGAAAAATGAAAGAGAGGAGTTAATTTAAATCAGGAATTGAGCACAAAAGTGGGGTTCCAGGAGTTAAAATTGCATTAATTTTTTCCATAGGGGAATTTATTTTAAATAATTAAAAAAATATATATTTTCATTTTTATGAACTTTTACAGACCCACCATGAGCTGTAAATGCAGATGTATAGTATATTATTTAATTAAACCCATCAAAAATATTTTCTAAGTAATCAAGCTAACAATATTTAAATTTTTAAATGATAAAACTGGTGCAACGTGTCATGACTATATTTAGGGACCATAATTTTACAGATTGAAGTGGGCACAGAGTGTAGCATTATGACAGTGAGTTTTGCCGGGGCAAGCAATGTAATCTTGTTCTACTCAAAGTGACTAAATCACTGTTTGGTAATACGGATTCTCTAATTATCTGGCCTAGTATGCCATGTGTTGACTCAGTATTTTTATTGACCTGCAGGTCTTGCTGATGTTGCTAATACCACAAATGCGAGAGCAGAAAACAACGAGCAAAATGCCACAAGGAGGAGACATTTAGAACCCAAGAAAGACTGAAGGAACAAGTTGTTTGTAGTCACTTTTGTGCACTCGGAGTGCATCAGCACTAGTAAAGAAGAGCATTGTAATCATCCCCCTTTCTAAACACCTCAACATGTTTGCCCCGACGACAGCCCTGCCTCCTCCTCCTCCCCTCTTAACAGGAAGTGCTCTGCCAGTGCCCAGCGCGCCAGCAACAGCTCCCTACACAGGTACAGCAGCACCATACGGACTGAAAAAATAAATCACATATCTGCTAGCTGTGCTCTGATTCGCTCTGCCGTGTGCCCCTTAGATCATGACCTACTGCGACAAGAGTTAAACTCTCGCTTCCTGGCCTCCCAGACTGTCGATCGAGGAGGCACTCTAGCTCCCCCGGCCTACCTGCGCACAGAGTTCCACCAGCACCAGCACACACACCAACACACACATCAGCACACCTTCACTCCATTCCCCCACTCCATCATGCCCAGTCCAGCAGCACCACTGGTGCGTACCCCTGCCAGCCAAGTGAGGAGAAATACTCTTAATCAGTGCTCATAATAATCAATGTTTTGAGCTGAAATTCTACCAATTGCAATGTACAAAGTCACTAAGTGAAGGTAAATATCTCTTTTTCTCTTTTCTTGCAGTTTGACAAATACCCCGCTAAAGTGGACACCTTCCATAGACACAATGTAAGCTATATCTTGTGCACATCATGGCCAGTGATTTGAGTTGCATGTTTCTTTTACTCATCCATCTCATTCATCCTGTTTCCGCCATTGAATTAAAAAAAAAAAGGTAATTGTGACTTTTTATCTCATAATTCTTACCCTTTTTTTTCCCCGCAATTGTGAGATATAAACTTGCAATTGCAAGAAAAAAGCCAGAATTCAGAGTTGCAATTACCGTTTTTATTTTTAATTATGTGGAGGAAGAAAAAACAGAATTATGGGATGTGAACTCAGAATTGTATGGAAAAAGTCAGAATTCTGAGTTTATATCTCACAATTTTGAATTTTTTCCCTTAATTATGTTTATATCTCACAATTCTGACTTTGTTTCTTGCAATTCTAAGACAAGTTTTAATTATTATATCTAATAAACTAGATCTAATTGTGAGATAAATTTGCAATTGAAAGCAAAGAAGAATTTCAAGTCACAATTTCCTTTAGTATTTTTTATGTAGTGACAGAAACTTAAAAAAAAAACAGAATTGTCACCATACAGTGCTGTTGCGCTACGGGCGTCCCGAGTTCGAATCCCGAGGACCTTTCCCGATCCCACCCCCCATCTCTCTCCTACTTCGCTTCCTGTCAGCTCTGATCTGTCCTATCATAATAAAGGCGAAAACGCCAAAAATAAATCTTTAAAAAAAAAAATTGTGAGATGTAAACTTAAGTTCAGCAATGTACTTTACTTAAATAGGGTCAATTTTGATTTCACTTTAAAGGCCAGACACAGAAATGCTTTTGTGTTCTAAATCAGCATGAACACACTTTTGTTTTTTACTGAAATTAATGACATTTTTCTGCTGTTTCCCTACAGTTGGTCCCGTCCTATCCGTCAATAATGACTGGAATACCTCCTATGGTTCCACCTGCTGGACCATTCAGCTCTCTCCAGGGAGCTTTTCAGCCCAAGGTTTGCCTGCCACTATGTCTCTTAGCTTTCTGTTTTGTTTGAAACACAGCATTCTTAAAAGGCCTTGACGACGCTAAAGGAAGCCTGTGAATAACTTGATATTTCTTGAGTTGAGATGACCTCCCACAAAGAAAGAAAATAAAAAACAAGAAAAGTCTTGTGGTTTTCTATAGTTTTCAGATGAGATTCTGCAGTGTTTATTTTCAGACCCACATTTGCAAAGCCTGTTTTTAAAGGCCAGGAATAATAATAAATGTAAAGGCTGGGCTAGCCACACTTATATAATTACTTATATAAAAGAGAATGTGTGCTGTGGAAGAACAGGGCACAATTCATGATCATGTTAACAATGTAAATGAATATAGACGTAGTATTCACAAATTTTGTATTTGCAGGCCTCCAACCTACTAGATGTGGTGTCAAGGCCAGGATCTGTGCCACACCAACTTTTACAGAAGGACTCCAGAGTAGGTTTCCATTTAGCATCTGTTGCAAGGCTTCTCTAATGGGTCAAAATCTGAGCCATACATGTTCATGTGTCTCATTAAATATTTACAGCTGTTCTGTCTATCATTGAAGAAATATAAGAAGGATAATGTAATGTGGTTTTTTTTAGCTTCTTGACCCCATGTGTCCTAAACCAAAGGTAAGGTTTACATGTGATTATTCAACTCCTTTTTATTAACCTAGTAAATCACAATTCTTTACCCATCATTCATTGTTTTTTTATTTTCATTTTCCTTAGAAACCTGGGAAGTGGTGTGCAATGCATGTCCACATTGCATGGCAAGTTTACCATCATCAGCAAAAAAATAAGGCAAGCGCAAAAGAAATAACTGTTCTTTTTTAAGATGTGGAATATATCTAGTTTTGGACAAGTAATCTGTAATTAATGTAACCATTTTCTATTCCTGGGGTTACAGAAGCATATGCAGATTGAGCCACATAAATTAGACTTTGGGTTTAAGCCAGAGTTTCTGAATCGATCTGTCTCGAGCTTCATGGGACTGCAGCCACGTGATTTACCCCGTCCCTCCACCATCCTCTCTAATGCAGGTACAAATTACAGCATGGATCAAATCCACACTAGTTACTGTAATTTAGCCAAATGGGATGTTCCTGGATCACCAAGTTGTTGGTCCTGGAACAACATCCCTTCAACCAATTAGATTATAGGGTTATGGATTAACACGGTGCACTCATATCAACCTGGTACTTCCAATTGATTTTAAGGTAGTCCAGTCCTCCTACTAGAGGGAGGTTCAGCTCCAACTGTAATTAAACACATCTGAACTAGTTAATTAAAGATTTCAGGATTACTTAAAGGATTACTTCCAGGTATTTTAGGGCAGGTTGGAGCTATATTCTGCAGGACGTTGGCTCTTAAGAAACGGGACTGGACAGGACTGGGGTAGGGTTAGGTACTGCCAGTGTCAACATTAATGAATCCCCATGATCTCAGTAAGCAGTGTCCTGTGATGTTTATTAGAGATTGTCTGACAGAAACAGGACTGTGCTAACCAGTATCTACATCTGTCTTGTTAGGTCCCACACACCCTTCAGTTTCGCCCTATGGACCCTTACCGCATACCCCAAACAATCTCCACAGTGTAATCCCCCATCGTGGTAAGATTACGTCTGACTTCAAAATTTAATTCATATTAGACCAACATTACTCCTCAAATTCTAAACTCCCATATCCCTTGTTATTGTGTAGAGTCTCTTAATAAGCCACTCACCTTTGGAGGCCTAAGTACACTGAGTTCATCTGCCTTTGGAGGACTAGGAAACCCAACACTAAGTAAGTATATATTTTATCCTGACATGAAAGGATCTGCTTTTGCTGTAGGTTAAAAATGCAGTCTTCCTCTGACTGACGATAATTACTCTCGGGCATTCACAGCACCAAATGCAGCACATGGGACTAAAGATGGTAAAACGGTGCCAACTTCAAGTGGACAACTGGAGACCTGGAACAGATTGCACCAGACACCCTCATCCTTCCCAACGCCGCCTTTGTGTCCAAGGCCTTCTGAAACTGAGAGAGCTCCCTCCATACCAGACAGAGCAGCGATTACAAGAGATTCCCTAGACAACAAAGATGACAAGGAACGGTACGTACCAGCTATTTTGCGATTCCAAGATCAAGAAGATCTTGACAGAATCCTATCCGTCAGCATTCACTTCAATGACAGTTGCTCAGTCAGCATGTGCATCCCCAAAGGTTTGTGACCAGGTTGCTGCCATATTTGCTAAATGGGCACTTAGTTCTGGAAAGATTTTCAAATTGGGTACTTCCAAGGAGTCCTGCACTAGCCGAGCAACTGTTATTGAACAGTTGGGAATGCTATCAGATTGCTTTCTGCAGTTATGTAGACCTCCGTGATGTGTTTCAGGAGCAAACTGCCTAAGCCAGAGGTGTCCATTCCTGATCCTGGAAGGCCACTGTCCTGCAGAGTTTATCTTCAGTTTTAATTAAATGCCTAAACCAGCTAATTAAGGTCTTCAGGATTATCTAAGGAACCTCTAGGCAGGTGAGTTTGGGGCAAGTTGGAGATAAACTCCGCAGGACATTGGCCTTCCATGAACAGGATTGGACACCCCTGGTCCTAGATAACCTACCTGATCAAGAATTATTAGAGTTGACCTCCTGGTTAAGAGTTTAAATAGATAATCATTTATTTCAATCATTGCAGGGAACCAAAAGAGAAATCAAATGGAAGGCATTTGCCACCCATCAGGAATAGTGCACTGGACAACAAACAACCAACAGAGTCCTTCAAAAGTTCCTCTCCTGATGAGACCAAGGAATTGGAGCAGGCAAGAGAGAAAACACAAGCCCAAGAGCTTCCGCAACAAACTCGAGAAACTGAGGAGCCAACACACAAAGAGATCCAAAGTGACAAAAGAGAAAAGGATGTCAAAAGCGAGCAGCAGCAGCCCGCTGAGGACAAGCCAGCAGGAAAAGAGAGTTCATCACCCAAGCAACAGAGAGAGGATCTCAAGCGGTCAAACAGTGATAGCCAACCCTGGGAGCCAGCTGAGAAGAAGATTAGAGTCGAATATGAACCCCATGCCAAGAGCAGCAAGGTGAGAGTGAAGGAGGAGAAGAGAGACGACCAGGACCATGAGGTTACAACACACCAGAAAGTTTTGGAAAAACCATGGCAGGATCCCAGAGCCCCTGCTATTAACGCTTCATCTCTTTCAACTCTTCCTTTGCCAATAGGAATCCCAGCTGGCCACCCTGGTCTTGACAGGACTAGGCTAGTCTCACCTTTTCTGGGAATGGGTCCACTACCTGGAGCCGAAAGGCTGCCTTACTCGCCTCAACACTGGGAGTCTATGCGGAATGTTTACCAAGGTTTAGATCTTCCTCGGAGGGACTCCTTAGGGAAGGACCTCTTAATAAGAACCAACCCCCTGCAACGTGCCATGATGGGGCACCCTGCTTACCCACGTGAGCCATTTCTGCAGTCCATGGCCTTGGAGCAAAGGAATCAACTGGAGGAACGGCAGCGTTTGGCCTTCCTGAGAGAAGAAAGCGAGCGTAGCCGCCTGTTGGCTATGCATTATACTGCACTGGATCCTCACTTACCACCTCCAGGACTCCTCGCGGTGGCTTACCCCAGCACAGGGCTCCCACATTACACCTCGCTCAGTAGGTCTCTACCTGCTGCTTATATGCACGCCCAACCACACCCGCTTTTTCCAATGCTGGCAGCACGGCCGACCCCTCTCACAGACAGACCTGTTTCGCACCCACACAGAGACACTGTGACTCGGTGAGCTGGACTTAATCAGAAACTGACAGACTTATGTATATCAAGCACTTCATGTGAAATAATGTGTAGTCGAAATGTACAGTGGTGGAAATTATTTTTTTTTTGTCAAAAAAAAAAAATTAAAATGACTTCTGAGGTGAAAAAAAAATTACTTGTTCATTTTGAATGTTAACAATATATTTGAAACTAAAGGACTTTAAAAAATACACAACTATTTACAACTATAGCAAGGCAACAATGGAACCATAATACAGCACAATATGCAAAATATTCAACAAGTATCAAAACAAATAAATTAGATGTTACCTACTTACCTACTCAAAAATGTATCTTATTGTTCCTGGTAATTTATACAAAATAAAAGCAAAAATAAATGTTTTAAAATGCAGAGCTAAAAATATCAAAGGTAAAATTTATGTAAAATAAAATAAAAATAAAAAACAGCCAGAGTGCTACATGGAGAACAAAAAAAAGTACAAATATGTATTGGACACCTGAGATCATGTAAAAACCTAAAAAATGCTTAAAAAAAACATCAGCCTCTAAACTTTGCATATTAGTTAATAAAAACATTGATCTAATGGAAAATGTTTAATCTATGGAGGTTAAACAGGTTGTGTATTCTTACACAGGTTATCTCTGATAAGAACTGCATTTGATAGGTATGAGATTACACCACATCCATTCCTAGACCTCTAGCCACTGCAGCCAAAGCTCTAACAGCCCCTGATGGCCCTGCAGGTTGGGCCACTTCTTCTGGATCCCCACTGACCTCAGTCACAGTGTTCAACACACAATACACAGATGTTTCATCGCCTTTTAATCCACTGCTGTCAGTTCCCTCCAGGAGCTCTGAGGTTGAAGAAGATGAGGAAGGAGAGGAGGGTGAGGAAGAATGCTGGGGAGTGCTATTGCCGCTGTCGGGATGCAGCATGGGTTCCTTGGAGTGACTGGTTGAACCAGAGACCTTGCGAGGGGTGCGCTTTTCAGCCATGTTTTTGATCAACTCTTCCGTAACCTCTACAGTCTCAAAACGCACCATGTTGAGCCGCAGATACCCATCCTCGTCCTTCTTGTACCTGTTCAACAAGCAATTTTTAGTGCGTGAAGGCAAATTAATAGCTCAGAAGCAACTAATTACATTTTAAGATACTATTAATTGCATACCTAAAACGGGAATGTCCAGATGGCCATTTGAGTTGATGCTTCTTTCGAAGGTGGAGGGTGAGTGTGTAACACCAAGAGAAGGTCTTGTCACAAAGGTGACATTTATACCTTGGAACCATGTTGTCCTGTTGCAGACAGTTTCCATACATGTTATTTTATGACATTACTAATAGTTAACTAAACCTAAAAAAAAGCCATTACTCAAAATAAACTGTGTTAAGTTTTATATATATTTATATAACTCCAACTAATCGTCAGTGCAACATTTATAGTTTAACTTGATGTACTAAAGTAACTAAAACTGAAATAAAAATTAATTTAAAAAGTACAGATATTTACAAATAAAATTTAAACAAATAAAGCATTAAATATTAAAATTTTAACTTACAATGCTAAGTACAACAGCATCTCCATCATGATACTAAAAAAACACCTTTACTATATAAAACTACTAATACTTTTGTATGTGTAAAAGGCAGTTTACACAATTGATCACATCAACACTAATATGAAAAACATAAATAATGTAAAACAATAAAATAAATGATAATTTTTTTTAAATAATTACATTTTTTAAAAATAATAAAAAAAATATATATATAAATTAAAAAGTCAAAATAATAAAATGTTATGTGTTGCCAACATGATTCAGTCTTTGCACAGTCAAGATCAGTAAACAATTCTATCACACTAGTTTCATAGTTCGGTATAGATGTGTCAGAATTATTTTCTGTAATAATCAACATTTAGACTCAAATGCTACAAGTACAGCTCAACTCAAAAACGTTCCTTTAAATATGAACCATGGCTGAGGTTACTGCACCCTCTGCTGGCTGACCTCATGTACTCGTTTATAGTGCTGGTTCATGGTGTGGGCCATGCGTGAAGAGTATCCACAGCCCTCTACTGTGCAGTGGTATGCTGCTCCCTCATTGTGAGTTTCCATGTGTCTCCGCAGATCATGCTGGTTCTTGAAGCTAAAGGTAAGGAGATAAACTATAAAATGTAAGCAATATATTCTTCAGTACTTCATTGAGTGTATGTGGACAGTGCGAAAACTCTCGGCAGCCACCTGCTCTCACAGAAGTCACACGGGAAGGGCCTCTCATCGCAGTGACGGAATTTGATATGGATCTTCAAGGTGGAAAGGGACGTGCATGTCATGTCACAGAGAGGACATTTTATATGATTCACTGCAAAAAAAGAAAGAAGAAACTCCGATATCTTTATAGGTGTAAAAGACACTTAATATTCAGTAACATTATGAATTTGAATGCACGGACACTGCTGAATGAAAACAAAACTAAACTGAGCTGAATAAAGACACTATTAATACTGTTATTTTCGATCTGGTTTATAAAGCAATATTGGGTTTTTTTTATGTGTCTATCTTCAGTATTTTCAATAATTGCTTTGTATTCATTAATGAGGAAGTTCAGCAGTTTTTGTTTGTTTGTTTTGCTGTTCGTCCGTTTTTACTTTCTTTCTTTCTGTATTTAACAAAACTTAAAAACCATAAATAAAATAATAAAAAAAGTATACTGGTATTACTGTTTATCACTGCGCTGCTTTGAAACAATCTGTACTGAATAAAGCAGTATATAAATAAATATTACTTAACATGGCATAAAGCATCTATAAAGAACAATACTGTTTTCCAGAAGATACCGTTCTTTTAAAAAGCATCCTAAATTAGGATTCTGGCTAATATCATAATCTGATAATTATTTTCATGCTATGGCTGATATTAAAATTCCATAGTACTATTTGGCCTAAATAAATAAAGAATATAGAATACATATTTTATAATGTACAATGTAAATTATATTATAATGTAAATGTAAAATGAGCATGCATAATTTCATATCCATTAAACTTAAATCTCCAATATCAGCCAGTAACTGATATGGTATTGATATATTGTGTATCCCAATCTCAAAAGTTTAACTTACAAATCAAACTTGAACTCACCATGCTGACGAACATGGTCTCTCAGCAGCCTCTCGTTGGCAAATGCTTTGTCACAATGTCTACATGTTAGAGAATCTGCAATAAAACATATTTATGGAACAACTACAGACTTAGAGACATTTCATGGACATTCTTAAACATCAGTGTTGCTGTATTGTCAGCGAGTGAAGAGAAACTATTTGAAATAAACTGACCTTCTGGTTCTGCTTGTCTCTGGATATGGTCAAAGAACTTAGTATTGCTGGAGAACATACAGCCGCAGGTGGGGCAAGCGACCAGCCGCTCCTGTGTATGACTGCGCAGATGCTCACGGAGACGGTACTTGATTTTAAAGAAAGCATCACAGCCTGCAAAAATAGCAAAAGCGTTTCACATAAGAACATTATAAACACTGGTGAAACATTCCTGTTTTGCAGAAAGCACCTACCTGACCAGCTGCAGAAGAGAGCCTGCTGTCGATCAGGAAGCGGCTGGAGCTCAGTGCAGTGTGCGTGCATGTCAACATGACGGTAGAACCACTCAGGGTTATTAAAGGAACTCTGAAAAAGCAAAAAAACAGACAAGCTCATTATATAACGTCTAATTTAAAGGAATATCTCAACCAGAAATTAAAATTTGCTGAAAATGTACTCAGGTAAATCTAAGATGTAGATGAGTTTGCTTCTTCATTGGAACAGATTTGGAGAAATTTAGTATTACATCACTTGCTCACAAAGTGGATCCTTTGCAGTGAAAGGGTGCCGTCAATAATAACAAATTAATCTTTAACTTAAAACCACCAGTTCTGGCCAAATGACCAGTCCGTAATCCATAATAACATTTCGTGCAATGGAAAAAGTCCATCCCCTGTTGTTCTTTTAAAACCGACATATTTGTAAACAGTGCTTAATGCACCCTAATGGTTAGAGAGTCGGACTCGTAACCCAAAGGTTGCGGGTTCGAGTCTCATACCGGCAGGGATTGTAGGTGGGGGGAGTGAATGTACAGCACTCTCTCCCACCTTCAATACCACGACTGAAGTGCCCTTGAGCAAGGCACCGAACCCCCAACTGCTCCCCGGGCGCCGCAGCATAAATGGCTGCCCACTGCTCCGGGTGGGTGTTCACGGTGTGTGTGCGCACTTAGGATGGGTTAAATGCAGAGCACTAATTCTGAGTATGGGTAACCATACTTGGCCACATGTCACTTCACTTCACTTCACTTAATCTGTGGATATTTCTTGAATGAATTTCAGCAAGACCGACTTTTTCACTCGAGAAATCAATATTATGGATAGAGGACTTGATGATTACTTGTGGACTATTGTGATGTTTTAATCAGTTGTTTGGACTCTCATTCTGACGGCACCCATTCACTGCAGGCTCAGAGGATCCATTGGTGAACAAGTGATGTAATGCTACATTTCTCCAAATCTGTTCCTATGGAAAAACAAACTCACCTGCACCGTGAATGACCTGAGGGCAAGTACTAAGAACATTTTCAGCAAATTGTCACTTTTTGGGTCAAAGTAAAACAGAAGTCAACATGCTACAATACTAACATCACATTGCTGCCACTGACAGACGAACCCCTCAGAGACATCTGGGACTAGACTGCTGCTGTGAAGATCCTGAGTGCAACTAGGCAGTTCAGGGTGGGATTCAAGGAGCTGAGTCCCAATGTATTTCAGCTTGCTGTGGAAGATGTGGAAATGGGCATGAGCGATTAGCTCGCTTTGGCTTCCCATCGCCAGGAACTCACAGCCCCTCCACAGACACGGATAATCCTCTATAACAGACATGATGTTAAACACAACCATCTTAATATATGAACTGCCTACAATTTACATAAAATTCAAATGTTGCCACAGACATTGCATTAAAGATCTGCCTTATTCATCTACTTATGCATGCATTACAATATCCTACCCAGTTCCTCCATGGCATCTCCCTCCCCAAGATGCTCCTTCAGATGCAGAGACATATGATCACTCAACTCCTCCATGCTTTGACTCTTGAAAGTGCATGATGCCCACTCGCATGCCACCACTATTTTAGAAACATTTTTTCTTTTTGCCATCTTAACCTTTGAGAAAGCATACAACTACATAAATAAGACTTCTGAATACTGAGGATATTGCATTTGGCAATGACATCCCTCTAAACGTGTTTTTAAAACAGCTATAAGACGTCAGCTCGTGCGATGTAAACAAACGTTTATTAACTCGTAATCTCAACAAGGTTGAGTGCTGGTTGTTTGCTTCACTATACACAAGCTAACAGATCTCAAAACAATACCCTGATACTGCCAGAGAGGTTATGAATGATTAAATTCACTTACTCTGACGTTAAAGAGTCATCTGCTTTGAGGATCACTTCCTAGTTCCGTTTTATTAACCGGTCGAGGCTCAGAAGCGCGCGCGCACATTCAGGCATTAATGTAAAGGAAAATTCATATAGTCTTAAAATATATTGAGCAACTGGACTCTGTTCTGTAAAACTGCTTCGCTGTTTGGGAAATTAAATTACCTTAAAGTCCGCATGAAATCAAAACTGACTTTATTTACTTTACTAGCGTACATTGCTAGTAATGATGTGAACAATTAATCCGTGCAAGTTAATCCGCTGAAAAAAAAATGTTTGTCTTCGTAATGTTTAATCAAAATCTGAACATTTACTTCCGCTCATGTACTTTGAGCGGATGAGGAGACAGACAGGAACGCGGGTAATTTGTTTGTTTGGGAGGATGGAGAAGGTCGTGACGTGTTTCCGAGTCACAGACAAAATAAAAGCCTGGCTGAAACTTTCTGCTGACATGGGGAATTTCAGAAAGACGAAAGTAAATATAGGTTTACAACTGTGTGGAAGTGAATTAACAATATATTTTAATGCCTATGGGACAGAACAAGAAGAAACATATATTATACAGTTATTAGGCTAGTATTATTGGAGCTCGTAAACATAAAATGAAATTATATACGTTTGTTATTGGTATTATGTTAACATAAATATAATCAATAGTTATCATTTTTATTGGTTTTATTTAAGCCTGTGTTTCAAAATAGAAAAACAAGTGGGGGGAGATGCACTCAAAATAGCAGCACTCGCAATAACCACTGGAGGGCACGTGAGGACATGTTTTCAAATATTAAAAAAATGGATGATAAAGTAATCTGAATTCATTATAATCTTCATTCAAATATGATGAGAAGTAGCTGGATTTAAGAATGTGAAATTTTTATGCTGTTCTCTGACTTTAGAGCTGTGGTGTTGTACATTTCAGTGAGTTATACATGAACAGTTTCATTTTTACTAGAAAGCTACATTGTCCCATATTGCTCACGTTCACTATACCACACCCAAACAGTATTCGTGCAGTAACTTGAAATAGCCAGCACTATGCAGAGCCTGAGACTTTAATTATTTATTGAATTTTGTGAGGACGACTGAGTCGCTGCTGGGAGTCCACTGCATCTGCAATGTTTTTTTTTTCTTTCTTACATTGAAGGCCAGCAGCACCACCATCCTGAATTGTGTGTTTAAAGTGTAAGATGCTTCTAGTTTTATTAATAGCATTACATAAATTAGTTTATTTTGTCTCCTTAAAAAAATCTTGTGGGTCAGTTTTTCTCTAGTATGCTTCATTCATATCTAAAAAAGGCTCTCAAGTCAAATTACTCATTTTTTCATAACTAAAACAATACAAAAATGAAACAAAAATCTAATATATATTTCCTGTTCTATTCGTTTTCTATTAAGAACTTGGTGCCGACATCAGCCTTGATGCCATATCATTCAGTGTAAGCGTGCACACATACACACTGTGTTTCCATGTTTGATGGGGACTTTCCATAGACGTAATGATTTTTATACTGTACAAACTGTATATTCTATATTTTAGTATATTTTATTCCTAACAAACACAAACTTCACTGAAAACTTGATGCATTTTAACAAAAATATCAGGTTTTGCTATCCTTGAAGGGACATTTTTTTCCCAAAACGTACCTTAACCACACACACGATAGATAGATATAGATAGATAGATAGATAGATAGATAGATATGTATGCTTTAATTTTTCTGTTCTATCCAAAATGTGTTGCATGAGACCATTTTCCATTAAAAACATGTCTTGAGAATGATCAACCTCAAGGGTTCAAAGTAACAAACCACATCACCCGTGTATTGCTTTAATGATTTTAATCCATTTCATTCAATGCAAGCTCACAACACAAGCACATCACACTTAGAATTACCACTTGGACATCTGATGGCCCTATGTTGCTCAATATACAGGCACTACTGTTATGGAAAGCATAGCTTGAGGATAGCACCTAGAATGGTGTGCACAGCACGTGTAGGACAACCCAGGAGGAGCTCGGGACCAAGAGGCTGTAGATTTACACTGAGAGGGCTCTCACCCCTCCAGACCAGATCGGGTCAGAATGATGATTAACATACAGATGACTATGAAGGGCATGCTTCTGTCTGTCAGTCACATGGACCTCAGCTGTATGCTTAGCAGCATTCTTCCCAAGTCAATCATCCATTTTACAGCATACGCAAGGAATGCAGGCAGTTTTAGGTTTACATCAGCAAATTCTCTTATTACATAGCATGATGCATATGAGAGCACATTTGAACGTTGCTTTATTGAGAGCAGAGCAAGCTAAGCGTAAATAGGTCTCCATAGCATAATGCTCTACACTACAAGGTAACAATAACACTTTAAGAGAGACCATGCCTCAATTTGTTTAAAAATGACTGGCACTGGTGTCGAAAGAACTGAAATACTCAAAAAGTAAAGCTGGATTGTGTTCATTTGTTAAACATGGTGCTCTTGTGCACTCGTAAGGCTCCTAACTGCTAATTTCAGGTGTCACGCAATCTTTAAACATGCAGTTTGAGATGTTAAGACGTTCTTGTGTTCGTTGTTGACTGTTTGTGAGGAATACAACATTGTTATAATCTAACTGTGTGGTGACAAATATTACATCTTAGTGTTTGAGCAATGCTATTGGTGCATCTAATTAGAGTGGTCCATATACTTTAAATGAAGTCCATATCACATTAGATTGCTTGAAAGAAAAGACCATTATTGTTTGCAGTAAATATCCTTCAATGCAAGATAAAGCAAAAACCTTATCTTATATAATAAGGCATATGGTCATTTGCTCAGAGGCAGCATGCAACAAGGATTCGTGAATCATCTTTGCCACAGAGAAAGCTATTGATGTATATGGAAAGGGAGCAGACGCAGGGCAAAAGCAAAGATAGATTCATTATAGACTGGACAGTGGCCACACAGTCAAGACAAATCAAGCAGACAAGCCTTGATCCACTACAATACGTAGGTAACGACACCATCAGAGTCGGGCCATTAGAGTAAGGTCATTAACAAGGGGATGAGAGTCCTCTATTCCGTATTATAGCCTCCTCAACCCCCCAAACACAAAAGTGCACTTAATCTTTTGCCTCGGCTAGTCTGTTGATCATTTCTTTGCTTTTCTTGGTGACCCCTCCCTCTGGCTTTGGCTCCTGGTTGCTCTCTGAGGTTTTCTTCTTGGCAGCTTGACTCCCAGCGATTGGCTTCTCCTTTGCTTTTTTCACTGTTTTGCTATGGCTTGATGTCTTTTTTGGCTTGGACAGTGATATATTATGCCTCTCCACCTACAGGAACAAAAATTGGGACATTCGGTGCATTATTCCAAACTGCAAAACAACACACATGAATAAATGTCTATTATATATTTAAAGGCACACTATGTAATTTTCGCCGCTAGAGGGCACATATTCAAAATAAACAAAGAGACAAAGGCGTAGTTTGATGATGCTGTGACTGAGTGTGGAATCATGGGAGTTGTTGTCTTCATCCCCACAGCCGATGCAATTCGATGGGACTCGGGCAGAAATCATGTTCATGGATGAGCTAATGATTTATTAACGTAGTAGAATGAAGCAGGGTGAGGCTGAAAGCCGTCGAAGCGAAACGAGGCCACTGAACGAGCGTGACACACGGCTCGAAAGCAGCGGAGCTTTTATTGTGCCAGTCGACCGCTTCCTCTCCTTCCGGTCGCGCGTATGTGGGGAAAAAAAGCAGCGCTGTTTTATCATACTAGATACATTTGAAAGTTCTGTTATAATGCTACTCTGTGCGGTCGTCACCGGTCTAATAAAACGCACAACATATTAAAGCGTCTTTGGTGTTTCCATGTTTTCTACAAAACAAAACCGGAAATCGAGGTGTTATGACGTCATTAGCAGGCGACACAATGACACTATGGACACGGTCTGTGTCACTAGTTAAAATTGCTTATTTCTCTGGATTTAAACATTCATCGAAACATTTGGGATAATGTAAGTACACAAGTCAGCAAAATATAAAAAACTGTTCTAGTGGTTTTTGGATATTTTAATAAAAAAATCTTACATATTGTGCCTTTAACTGTCATATATATTATATAATATTGTACATTTAACTGTTCCAATTTGTTTTTTAAAATAAACATAAAAATAAAAATGCTTTATTAATTTTACCATATACACTACAATTCTACAATTTGGGGTCAGTAATATTTATTTATTTATTGAAAGACTTTTATTCTGCAAGGACACATTAAATTGATCAAAAGTGACTTTAAAAACAGTTTTATAATTTTACGAAAGAATTCTATTTTGAATAAATGCTGCTCTTTTGAACTTTCTATTCATCAAATAATCCTGAAAAAAATATATATAATGGAAAAAATATATCATATCATAGAATGATTTCCGAAGGATCATGTGACAACTAAGACTGGAGCTAATGGCTACTGAAAATTCAGCTTTGCATCACAGGAATAAATGACATTTTAAATAGAAAACAATTACTTTGAATAATAATAATATTTGACAATATTACTGTTTTTTTCTGTATTTTTGATCAAATAAATGCAACCTTAGTGGGCATAAGAGACTTATTTCAAAAACATAAAAAAATATTACAGACTCCAAGTTTTTGAACAGCAGTGTAGTGTAGTTTGTCATTATTACCCACAAACCTTTCTGGTAAGCACTCAGACCTTCTGAGCGCCATACACTTAGAAAACAAATAAATAAACAGGAAAAGTGTGTAATTTACAGTAGAAACACAATCACTGGCCCTCCAGTGCAAACTGTACATTTAAAATGATTTCAATAAAATAATTCTGAAAATGTGAATCATGTTTCAATTAGTATTGTGGCATCCAAGTTAGTATCTCATGACAGAAATACGTGTTAGGATGTGATTTTCAGGCCTTATTCAATGTGCTAAATGCAGATGATGTGTTTAAAACAAAAGGTGATTTGTTCTGCATACTCAAATAAAGAGATGCAGTTAGTTTTCGATGACAGCTTGGATCTAAGCCAAGTCCTTTAAAGCAAGCTATCAAAATGTGTCACAAAGGTTTATATATAACATATATAATATGTGACTCTTTTAACTTTACTTTCCAATTATGGAAGATTTCAGCTATTTTGCAAGGTTTCCATATTCTAGCAATGCTTTAAGCAAATGCCTTGCACAATAGTGATCAATGTGAGCTTAGTTTTGATACTAATGGAGTGCAGCCCTATTAGTATCTTTTGGCACTTCTGCTCCAAGTTTCTGAAGCCAGTAACCTTGCGGAAATCATTTGTATTCAGTTACAGTGGAAGCCAAATAGAGCCCCTCTTGATAGTGAAGATACTATTGTTCCATGCAAAAAAAATAAAAAATAGCATAGTGTTCAGCAAATCCTCATTGTGAAGAGGATTTAATCAGATTCGGCCCCACTGAGGATCTCCGTGATGGTGCAGCTGTATGGTGAAATATTCTAGATCCATGCTGTCCAAAAGAATCACTGAACACACCTGACTACAGAACAGAGCTGCTGTCACTGTCAGAACAGTCCTATGAGAGTGAGAGAGGGAGGGGCTACATCAACACATTACTTGCACATCAACACTAGAAAACTCTCCTTGTTTCAACATATTTGCTTTTACATTGAAAGGAGTGATTTGACCAAAAATGAAAATTCTGATATTTATTCATCCTCAAGTCATTCCAAACCCGTATTACTTTCTTCTGTGGAAGACAAATAAAGAAATTCTGAAGAATGTACTATTCAGAACAGAAACCTTAATCTAGAAATCTTAATTCTTTACTTATTTTTTTAAATATTCTAACTAAAGAGATAAGATTTTGAGTAAGAATGTTTCTGTAAAAAAGCCTCCGATGTCCGATCCATGAACAAATCGTTCTTTTGTAGAAATACTTCACCAAAAATTGAAAATGTACACACTCATAGGCCATCCATGATTTAAACCTTTTTTTTTTAAATTGGAACAGATCTGGAGAAATTTGTAAGTTTCTTACAAATGCACAGCTTTTCACTTCACAAGACACTGATGGACCAGAGTGGTGTGGACTCTCATTCTGACGGCACCCATTCACTGCACAGCATTCATTGGTGAGGAAGTGATGTCATGCTAAATTTTTTAAATCTGTTCTGATGAAGAAACAAACATCTTGGATGGCCTGAGGACGAGTACATTTTTAGCACATTTTATTACATTTTTTAACTGCATGGCAGATAGCAACCAAAAAAATTCTTCAAAACGTCTTCTAAAAAAATAAGTCATGCACTCATTGTTATTAAGTAAAACTATTAAAAATTGTTTTCATTAATTAACAAAATAAAAGGAAAATATTCGATGAAAACTTTCAACATAAATAAATGAGAAATTCTGCGTCGGCAACTAACTAAAAAAATAAATAAGTTTGGATTGAAGTACTAAAATTACTAAAACTAAAATTGAAACTAAAATTAAAATAAAATAGCTATATAGAATTTTTTTTTTTTTTTAAACTAATAAAAACGACAAGCACATAAAATTAGACTCAAATCTGAAAACATGAAAACTAACTATAACAGATTACAAATAATACTAAAATAACACTGCATGGAATGTAGTTTTATTTTATAGTCTTTTAATAGTTTTATTTGATTTTTCCAATATATATATATATATAAAACACAAAAACTAATAATTATGACAAGCACACAAAATTACTTAGACTAAAATCTGTAAACATGAAAATAACTATAATCGTTTACAAATAAAAATAACACTGCATGGAATGAACTGTCCTTTTAAGACTTTTTCTATCTCAGAACTGATAGCATTAGACTGACAGATGTTGGAGCCCTATATTAATAAAATATTTCAGAAAAATTCATACTCTTGCTTTACAATTTCATGACTCACAGTGTAATTAAGTTTCTAATGATTACCCTCATATCTGAAATTATTCATTTCATCATTTTGGTAATAAAACAGGGCAATATAGCTCAACAAATTGTGTGATCGGTCATAAACTGGTGACCTGAGAAAGCATCCTACCTTGCTGGAGTCTTTGCTTGGTTCACTGTACAGGCTTCGTATCCGACGGCGCTCCAACAGCTTGTTATCTGTGGCCTGAGGTTTGACCTGCTCTCCTTTAAAGGTGGCACTGTAACTGGTCTCCAGGCTGGTCTTCTCCTCCGCTAGAAGTTTGTACTGAGATTTCGCTTTGATGGGTTTCACTTGTTTGACATCTCTGTAAGCCTTAAACTCCGTCCTAGAGAAACAAAGAGATTTTGTAAATTAATTTTAGGCTTAAATAATTATACATATAATCAAAAATGGTTTGTGGTTCATTAAAGACCAAAACCAATAACCTGACAAACAGATCAGAACCATGTGGCAATATGCTTTATTTAGATGGCATCTAATGTTGAGGCTCTGACCTATTTAAATAGAGTAAAGTCAATATTCAGCATAATTACTCAACCAAAACAGACGCCTTGTAAAGAAATCAGGGCAAACTAATTGGGGCATTGAGGTGCATCTGTTGTATTACAGCTTTATGCAGAGTCAGTGTGCACAAAATGATCTGAAAACTCAAGAATGACTCAACATATTTTGGGGTAGACACCCACAGAGAGGAAATTACACTGGTGACTTGATATTTTTCAAAGACTGGATCTAAATCTTTCCCTCTATCTTGTGCGTAGATGAGTAAAAGAAAATTACCCAGTAATCAGATTGGTGGATAATCAATGAGGGTTTTTATGACCAGCTCTAAGTTTGGTTCCCCTTCAGATCTAGAATATACAGAATTAAAGCCCCCAAAAAGGGAGTTGATTTTGGGTACATTATCAATTTTATAATTTCATGGTAATTAGGAAATATTTGTCTGCTAATATGTATAGGTTTTATGAGTTTTAGAACCGATGATGACACAGCTGAAATGAGCATATACTGACTGTTTAAATGGCGATGTAGAAAACAGGATTACAAATAAAGTTGCTGATAAAATAATGCAGATACATAATGCAAATAAATGAACGCAAAAGAATGATGCACACAAAACTCCTGAAATGAAAAGAACAGCTGTTTTACATAATATTTAGTTTTTACGAAAAGTTAATGTAAAAGTGATTATTTAATCAATAGACAAGGGCATTGTTGGCAGATGTTAAAAATTACACATTGCTGCTAACTGATGAATGTACAGTATATGGCTCCGCTCCTAGGTTATTTTTTGCAACATACATACATACATACATAAAATAATAAATAAACAAATAACACTTCCCAGAATGTTGCAGGGAGTTTTTGTGACAAACTAAAGAAAACATATAGGCCAACATATAGTATTTTAGTTTTATTTTATATATCCATAAACTAAGTTTACCAGGATGTTCTGGGAACCAAAAGTTGTCAGCCAATCCCAATAATCTCAAAACGGCTAGATATTGTCCAATTCATATTTTCATTCTAATATCTGTTTCTTTAAAATGGCATGTTATTAACTGCATAAAAATGAAGCAGCGTACCTATATGAACTTCCAGATGTGACTTCCTCCTTAATCTGCCTGTTGCGAGCATCTGCAGCCGACCTCTTCTTTCCCTCCACTGCAACACCTTGCTCCATTTTGATCCCCTCTGACACATGCTCTTTTTTGTCTACCTTCTTTCTCCTTTCTTTACTCTCTTTTTCGTGCTGTTTTTCTTCAAGCTCACATTTTTCCACACCGGTATCAACCTCAGAAGCGGCCTGCTCCTGTTTGGAGAACTTGCTCTCAGCCTTACAGGGTGCAGCATGAGTGGGTTGTTTGGGGATCCACGGATGATCTCCTTTTTTCGGAATGGGCCACGGTTTATAATCTTTCTGGTACTGAGTCACGTTGCTGAAAGGGGCCTTTGATGGCTGAAACTCGTTTCTGGGTTTGCAGCTTGGTTCCGGACGCACACTCCAGGCTTTGAAATCCTCGCGCATCACAGAAGCGCCTGACCCGTCTTGAGATGATGATGCTGCGGCATCAGCGGCGGCGTGAGTCGCTCTGGTTGACGCCTCCTGGTGAGCGCTATGGGCAGGCTGGGATTCTGTGATGACCGGCTTCTGTGATATTAATGGCTTGGGCTGAGGGTGCAGATGTTGCACCTCGGCCACATCTGAATACTTCGTGAAAACCAAAGGCACTGCAATGTCACCTTTGTCAAACTCACTCCAGAAGCGGTTGATGCAGCAAGCCCTGGTAATACAGGGCCATGCCATGATCGATAACGACGAGGCGAAGGCTTGAATCTAAAGAGAAACGATTCAGAAATGTGGACCACAATGCATAAAATATTTTTTTTTTAATCAGAACAGCGATGCTATTTCCTTTAAATGTCCCTTCTGATGAAAGAAATCCTTCCAATGTTGAAATTCCCTGTATCTTAGCGTACGCGCTTGCGCACTTCCCTCAGCAGAGTAATTGCGATGTGCTTGTTTTCCCTCAGTTACAAATGTAAATTAAAGATTTCTTTATAGAAAAGACACCTTCATTGGCAGCTGTATGACTAGACACCGCACCGGCTCCCGTGTTTCTTCGGAAAACGCTCGTGGTCTGCGGAGTGAACTATCACCTGCAGCCGTCAGCGTCTGGGCAGCATCGGGTGGAGACGCCGCTCGTTTAACCATTTCAAGACTGACACACATCCACATCCACCCACTGCTTCACCATTTCTGCCTGCAAACGCTAGGCTACATGATTCTGGGACTTGTTGATCTGAAAACCGGCTCATTACATAGGCAACATTTATGACATTTAAGGGTCTAAAAGAGTTGTTGGTGTATTTCACAGAGTTGTCAACTAGGCCTATAAAACATGACATAATACAGATACAACTGCCATATTTAAAACGTCTATTATTGATGTATTATTGAGATGTACGGTCTTATAAAATTATGAGTAGCCTACATACATGCCAATAGGACAATAGTCTGTGCTCTACAACGAAGTACTGAATGATTATTACAAAATTGAATTGAATAAATTATTAAAAATTATTCTTATTAATAGTTATTAAATGACACAAATTTAAAAAAAGAAAAAAAAAAACTTATACAAATACATATTCCCACACTTGCATATACAAAATATGTCCTACATATTATATAAAATTATTGTTTGCAACTTTCTATTAGGTGGTATATATATATATATATATATATATATGCTCTAGTTTGTTTCACTGCACTTCCACATCTGTGAATGCATGTATGGTTTTGAAATTTGGGGTGAATATCGGACCCAGCCTGCATGAATGAATTGCTACACCCACTTTTCTTTTGTTCTTTTAATTCTTACATGTGTACAACATACCATCTAGTGGTGCCTGCAGTGATGGCAGTATGTGTTGCATGTGCATGTGTGTTACGTTGTGTAACCCATACCATGGTGTGGGGCAGTTAGCTCAGTGCAGATATCTGGTGATGCTGCCAGTGCTCTGCATCTAACTGACATTGCATCCACAATGCATGACCAAACTGGAAAGTAATGCCTTACCCCAATTAAAATATCATGTCAGAAATTCCAGAAGCAGAGTTCAAAGTGGCAAGAAAAAAACCTGATATCAGAAAACTTATCACAAGCCTTTCTAATGGTGTTTTTGCATGAGAGGATATACAATCTGTTTGGCCTGCTGTTCAGTGTCCTCAGATTTACACTCTTTTGCCTTTTCCCTCTAATCAGTAGTGGGATGAAAAGTATGTATGGCAACAATGTACATTTTCCTGTTTTTTTGTGCTTTAAATTCACACGTACGTGGATACAAACCTTCTTGAATCTATATGAAATATTTGCAGCAGCTCCTTGGTGAATTAATGTTTTGTACGCCCTCTTTAATCAATCTTTTTATTATAATTAAACCCACCCATCTACAGACACCAAAGTAGTTTAAAATTACATGATTTTATAGTAAAAGACATACTTACAAATGCTGCTCTCTTGAGGACCAAAGAGGAATTGACTCTAAATATAAAGAGCAACAGATGTTATGCACTATGTTTATCACTTTTCAATTTATTTTAAGCATTTGCATTGCAAAAGGGTTTTATTGCATTTACCAAATACTTACTAAAAATTAATAAAGAATGCATGAAATAAACTGGCACGGTGATCTTGCTAAAGCCATGGTGCTCACAAAATATAACTATTTTGGTTGCATTTGAAGAGTTTATTTGCAAAAACAGATAACTCCGTTTTTTTACATTTTCAAAAATCATGTTTTTTATTATGTTATTATGTTTTTATTGTGTTAGTTAGCAGTATTTTTTACTTTTTTTTTTAACCTAATCAAAATAACCCAACTACAGTTTGATTGACATTAATTGGAATGCACAATGAAAAAACATGAGTTTTGAAAATGGTTAAAAACAGTTTATCTGAACTCTTCATTTATTGACCGCATTGTGTAAAAAAAACAAAACAATAGAAGGCAGAATGTGTCTGCATCAGGCTGTGCATCTTGTGTATTTTCATGCAAAACAGTGTTAAGTTGGATATACTGGAGCAAGACTAAAACAAATCTGGTTAAACAGGTTGCTGCTATTACCACCAATATTGATGCAGGAAGTTCTTCATTTTCATAGTAATAAATGCATTACCAGGGAGTAAATAGCAACACTTAAGGTTTCATTTGTTGACACTGGATAAATACATTAGTTTACATGAACTTACCATAAAAATATTTCAAAAGCATTTATTAATCTTAATTAATGCTTATTTCAATGTTTAATACATTATTAAAATTAAAACATGCATCTGTTAATATATTATGGACCTATTTATATTCAATGGACCTGAGCTAACAAGAACTAATAATGAAGAGTTGTATTTTTATTAAATAACGCTAACAAAGATTAATAAATACTGTAGCAACTGTTTTTCTTATTGTTATTTAATGCATTATCTAACGTTAACTAATGGGATCTTTTTATAGCTACAAAGTAAATATATAATAGCTGCTGTAGTGTATACCTGTGACATTAGAAAGAAATTACACCATTATAAAAGACAGCATCAAATGTGCTTTCATTTTATTTACACTTCGGACCAGTTTTTACAAACGCAAACTTGTCTTTAATGGCTGATTTTTAAAGTCATTTTTGTCAAGTCAAAAAAGTCAAGCGATCAAAATGCAAGACTTGCAGATACTTACATGGTGATTTTTTTTGACGGTCCTCACAAATGTAAAATTTCTCCAGGGGGAAAAGACATGAAAATAAACAATTGGCATTGTATTATGCAAAACAATTACACAACTTATTAAAATTCCAGCTCGAAGATTTTTGCAGTCGAAACTTCTACGAAAGTCTCTACGTTTTTCCTGTTAATCACTCTCACATTCTTCTGGGTAAGTTTTTAAATAACACTGAACCATTTCTTCCAGGTCTGTCTTTATATGATAACTGATGTTCAGCACAGCCAGATTCTTACATCTTTGGTTTACCGCAGTGTCCGTGAGGTAAGCTTGTAAACGTCTTTGTGCGGTTTCACCTTGACTCCCATCAAGCTTCAGCACCGGCAACGTGGCTAATATTTTCAAAAACGCATTAACATTAGGGAAGAACTTCACATCGGAGTGCTGAAGTGTTTGGTGAATGGTGCACGGCAAGCTGACTTCCTTCCCTCTGTGTTTCCATTTTATCCTCCAACAGTGTAGTTCAGCAGGCAGAGTGTCCGGATGGGGCAGATCGCTCCTGTAAATGTCCGCATGGGTCTCCTCGGAGGTATTGAATCTCATTTGTCCCATGACCGCGGGGACGAGAGACAAGCACTTGAGCGCCTTGAGATGATTCTCAGAGAAGATCTCCTTGACCTCCTGCGTGATGTACTCCATAACCGGCAGTGTAAGATACTCCTTAAAGAATGACTCCGCCTGTATTTCCATGGTCTCCACCGCCTGTTGC
This sequence comes from Sinocyclocheilus anshuiensis, assembly GCF_001515605.1. NCBI lineage: Eukaryota > Metazoa > Chordata > Actinopteri > Cypriniformes > Cyprinidae > Sinocyclocheilus > Sinocyclocheilus anshuiensis. The sequence continues at coordinate 713,969 of NW_015551101.1, read as the reverse complement.
TTCCGAAGAAACAACCTCGGGACTCTCACCGGGATCTCCATTGCAGTCGCCAAACTGACAGCCTCTTCAAACCAGAATTCGTGGTATACTTCCAGATTGTCCGATACCTCGTGCAACGAGTGCAGTACTGCTGTTAGGCTGTTGGCGGCAAAAAACACATCAATGGTTTCTCCTTGTAGGTTCTTACCAAAAGCTCTCGTAAAAGACAATGCGTTCTTCAAAATAACCAACGTCACGATGAACTCAAAGTCCGCCAAGGCCTCAGAAATGGCGTAAGCGTCACTGGTGATTTGGTCATTCCATTTCAGATCCTCATTGTCGTGTATGCTGTCCATGCACAGCAGAAGCGGCTCCATCAAATCGACGGCCATCTCGAACACATTATGAAGATCAGTCCATGTTGAACGAGAGCCCTCTTTGAGAATGCTCTCTTTTTCTATGTTTCCCTGACACAGGATGGAGATAGCATTATCAAGTTCGCTCTGCAGCAACGGAGATGCTTTAAAAAACGCATTCGTCTTCTTCAGAACGGACATCACATCTTGCACTCCAGTCAATGGCATGCCATTAGCAAGATGAACATTAAGTGCACAGGTAGAAGTTGGCGTGATCACCGCCATGGGATATTTCTCCTTGAGCTGGGCAGCGATGACCTTCATCTTGGTGCCAAGTATACCAGATCCCGCATACGCTTGTCCTCTGCAGTGCTCCATGCTCAAGCCCCATCCTTTCGTCAACTGAGTCTCCAACCTCTCAGCAACAGCGACCTCTTCTCCTTCAAACGAGAGGAACTCTATGAACTCCTCTCTAAGAGAGTTGGCTTGGTCTACAAAGCGCAGGAATACAGGCAGGTGCTCTCCTTCTGGGAACTCCACTAACTCCCCAGTGACGATGGAAAAGAAGTGGCATTCTCGGACTTGCTGAAGGATCTCCTCACGCACACATCTCTCGCAGACCTCCAGAAGCTGCCTCTGCTGGACGGCCGAACAATATTCCTCATTAACAGCCGCTGTCTCGAATCTCCTCCGAAGAAATTCATCACCCGCATTGATACGGTTCTCAATTAGAGCTTGAAAGTTACCTGTAGTTAAGAACTGTTCCTCCTCGGAGCGCATCTCATCTTCTCTTGCATTGCAACTGAATGGAAAGTTTTGCCTTCCTATCAAAACCATGACTTCAAAGGAAGACCTTAAGAACTCTCTCAGGTCTTTTTGCTCGGGTGTCAGCTGAGGGATGTCGTCAGCATTCTCGCTGTCATCCTGAGCGTCGCAGTCTTTATTGGAGAGCAGTTGTTCAATTGAAGACTCCACTAAAGAAAGAGAGACACAAACGTTAAAAGCAATAATCATTCAGTGCTACAATTTTAATCGGTTAAGTAAGAAATCAGTTTTTAATCAGTATCAGTTACCCAGATGAGCAGAGTGATATACAGCGCTGCCATAGGCAACAGCAAATATTAAAAATGAACTGACTGCTAAATGTTGCAATTGACCAATCAGAATCAAATATTCTACAGAGATGTGTAATTATCGACTATATCTTACTTACGTCGTCTTTCTTTGATTTTCTGAACCTCTTCATCTGTCTGAGGAAAACAAGAATGCAAAGTGTCACTATATAAATTGTGTCCTGATTTATAGTGTTAAAGGGGTAGTTCACCCAAAAATGAAAATTCTGTCATTAATTACTCGCCCTCATGCCGTTCTAAACCCACAAGACCTTTGTTCATCTTCAGAACACAAATGAAGATATTTTTGATGAAATCCGGGAGCTTTGTTGAATAAAGTCGTTATTTTTGTTTTCTTTGCGGACAAAAAATATTCTCATAGCTTCATAAAATTAATGAGGAGCCACTGATGTCACATGGACTATTTTAACAATGTCCTTACTACCTTTCTGGGTCTTGAACGTGGTAGTTGTGTTGCTGTCTATGGAGGGTCAGAAAGCTCTCGGATTTCATCAAAAATATCTTAATTTGTGTTCTGAAGATGAACGAAGGTCTTACAGGTTTGGAACGACATGAGGATGAGTAATTACTGACAGAATTTTCATTTTTGGGTGAACTATAAATTGATTAACTTATTACTAACAATATGTAATATACTTTGCAGAAAAAAATAGTTATTATACAGTCTAAAAACAAATGCAGGAAATTCAATGAGAGTACATCTGAAAAAAAAAGAAGAAGAATATTCTACCAGAACTTTGATGCGTTTGCGATGTCTGCTGTGAGGATTGCCGAGGTGACTGGTTAAATCAAAAATCGTGGGAATAGCAGTGTCCCTTAATACTGTCCTGTAAGGGCTCTGAAAAACACAGTAACAAAAAAACAATTAAACTTTAGCTATTTAGATAATATGATAAAACATTAAGGTTCCAGTACTATGAGTAATGTTAAATGCTAGTAATTTTTAAAACAATAACTGTAAAGTACAAATTATAGTGCATTACAGTTTTGCATATCATGGCTGGTTCAAAGTGCTTCGCACACAGTCGGTAGTGCTTGTTCAGCTGATCGGGGGTTTTCTCCTCCAGATCTGCCCGCCGACAGTTCTCCACCCACAACCTACATCTGTGCAAATAACGTTATAAGAAATACACAATGACTCATTTCTTGCATAATATTTTTATAGAAAACATTTATTCGCAGGAAACCTAAGAAACAAATGAAAAAAAAAACCTGAACACTGCTGAGTTTGACATTCATACACAAATGTTTTATTGACGAGAACTACTGTAGAAGCTATATTATGGTCTTTTTCTTTCCCATTTAAACACTGGATTTTCATTAACAGGATATTTTTGTATAATGAAATTCTAACAGGTTAGAAGTGGCTAGAATTATTCAACACCTCCAACAAAGCACTACAGTATATTACTAATATAAAATACAAGGATATTAAATTATTCTTGAGTACACTTACTACAAACATCTACAAGGATCTCTTTTTTCTTTATATACTCTATATTAATACAAAACGGTTCAGCTAAAGAGCAGAAGAACAGATATACAAATCAGAGGCACGTGAACTATCTTCTACACTATCTTCACTGTTACAGGCACAAAACTTGTTAACAATTCTTTTTTTTTTTTACCAAAAACAGCAAATTACATCATAGCATCACAGTAATTCAAACGTATAAACATGAGAAGCCTTGTTATATTATGTCAACATGCACTAACTAACGTTACACTTCAGCTGTGTGAGAAATCATCACTGATTTGCAGGTGCACATTTGGTTTACCTTCCTCAGGAAGCATTACTTCATATCAGTCGTCATGTTTAATTAACACAAAACGACAGTGATAGTGTTTTAAAAAAGTCATACCTCTGCGGATCCCTTGGAAACCTAAAGAAAGCTAAATCGGACTGGGTGCTTTTCCTGGTACAGTTCGGAGCGGCACAAAAATTTGGCATTGTGCATTTAATGTTCAAAAGCTCTCTAGGCACTCTATTAGTTATGGTGTCACTAATACAATCATTGCAACACTGCAAAAATGAACAAGGCGCGCAAGCATGAAACAGTATAATTGATGGCGGGCCAACCCACAATGCAATTCGTTTCGATCCCACAATGCACCAGCCATACTGAAAGCAGTAGCGATTCCTTCGCTTCATCTGAGTCGGATCTTTTAAATTATTCTGTCGAACCGGTTCACGAAACCTGAATCGTTCCAAACGGTTCTCGAGTGAACAGCTCGTACTTATTGTTTGCATGCATATCAATATACTATGAAGTTGTGGATTAAATACATATGTGTGCTAATATTTGTAGGGTCAGCATTTACATGATTTTTTTATTTACTATAGTTGAAATATAATAATAAAAATAAACTATTAACTATTCATTTTAAATGTTTCTTGTATGTAGTTCTGTCGAACAATGACCATTTTGTAGATAAAAAATTTTCAGGGATTTTTATTTATTTTTCACAATTTATGTTACAATGTGTTAAATAGTCGATCAGTTTAAAACTCTTTTAATCAGATGTGAATGTTTTTCACACATGACTACACATTATGTTATTGCTTTATAGCAATATCAAAGTTCAAGAATAAAAATACAAAATAATAAAAATTGTTTTAAAGCAGCTTTACAGTAGTAAACAGAAACATACAGTCACAAAGTAATCATTTCAGTTATAGTTAGTTTTAGGTCAATTTTTTTGTTATAATTATTTAGTGATCTCATTCGATACTTTAAGCACAGTTAAATCGTTAAGAGTTCACTGAATAGTCTACATAATGCAGCTTTACACAGCCTCATGCCAAATGAATAAATATATGGACATGAAATATTCATTTGAGTGGCGTTTGTCGGTCCATATTTATATTATCAAGTGGCCTACATGTTGGGTCAATAAGCCATTTTCAATATTTAAGAAAACAAAACAAAATCCATTGCTTCCTTTAATGTAAATGCACAAAGAAATCAGTAAACTGTGTTAAAAAAAATTAACTCGCTTTATTTTTCATCAGAACCAAAGTTAGCAGCACATTAGCACTGAACTGGTTCCTCTCTCTCTTTGCGCTCATAAAGCCGTGAATCCTGTAGATGTCAGCAGAGACCGGACCATTTTCAGCTCCTAAAATAAAAAACTCCTCTCAAATCCCAACGTTCAGTGTCCTGCAATCTGCACAAGTTTGTTGTAATATTTTTGTGGCATCAGCTATGTTGGCACTGGCAGTAGCAACTGGTGTCTCTGCGCAGGTTTCAGATTATTTGTGATGCTTTTGTCTACGGGTAAATTTATTTTCTCCCTAAATTATCCCACATTTTATCTACCTTTGGCGAAACATGATGTTACCAGTATGGCAATGTGTGTTCGTCGAGAACAGCGTTAATTGTATTTAGAGAAGCCTACAACGCTATGGCCTTCAAAACAACAATCTAACATATGTAATCAAAACGTTCTAAAATCATTGTTAGAATTTAAATACCTCAGTTTTATTAAACATGAGCTGTCAAAAAGGCTCTTTAAATATGCAGGGGTGGCAGGACCGCGCTATTTCATTACTACGTCATGACGTGAAGAATCACTGAATTTGAGCCGATTCTTGGAAACGAATTGTTCGAAAGAACCGATTCTTTGTTCCAAATATTAGCAATGTCTAGGAATAAAAACGAGTCAAACAGCTATATAACACGCGTAGAGTCGTTAAAGTATAATATAATATTAAATGTTAAAATCACAGATTACTGAGTTTTACAAAAAAAAAATCCCTGCAATGCGCACTGTTCGTTGCTTGCATTTTTTCGTATACCTAGTAATCAGTGTGTATTTGTACATATTATGTCCAGAATTCAGCATGGAAGACTTACATTGAACGATGTGAGTTTTAAATATATAAATTCTGTAAAGAAAAGCTTGGGCTCGTCCGGGATTTGAACCCGGGACCTCTCGCACCCGAAGCGAGAATCATACCCCTAGACCAACGAGCCGCGCACCTTACCGTCCTGCAATCTGCACAAGTTTGTTGTAATATTTTTGTGGCATCAGCTATGTTGGCACTGGCAGTAGCAACTGGTGTCTCTGCGCAGGTTTCAGATTATTTGTGATGCTTTTGTCTACGGGTAAATTTATTTTCTCCCTAAATTATCCCACATTTTATCTACCTTTGGCGAAACATGATGTTACCAGTATGGCAATGTGTGTTCGTCGAGAACAGCGTTAATTGTATTTAGAGAAGCCTACAACGCTATGGCCTTCAAAACAACAATCTAACATATGTAATCAAAACGTTCTAAAATCATTGTTAGAATTTAAATACCTCAGTTTTATTAAACATGAGCTGTCAAAAAGGCTCTTTAAATATGCAGGGGTGGCAGGACCGCGCTATTTCATTACTACGTCATGACGTGAAGAATCACTGAATTTGAGCCGATTCTTGGAAACGAATTGTTCGAAAGAACCGATTCTTTGTTCCAAATATTAGCAATGTCTAGGAATAAAAACGAGTCAAACAGCTATATAACACGCGTAGAGTCGTTAAAGTATAATATAATATTAAATGTTAAAATCACAGATTACTGAGTTTTACAAAAAAAAAATCCCTGCAATGCGCACTGTTCGTTGCTTGCATTTTTTCGTATACCTAGTAATCAGTGTGTATTTGTACATATTATGTCCAGAATTCAGCATGGAAGACTTACATTGAACGATGTGAGTTTTAAATATATAAATTCTGTAAAGAAAAGCTTGGGCTCGTCCGGGATTTGAACCCGGGACCTCTCGCACCCGAAGCGAGAATCATACCCCTAGACCGAGCCGCGCACCTTACTGCGCATATAGCGCCTCATAAACCGTTACTGTACACATTACCACTGCTAAAAGCTAATCTTCTCATTTCTATCGAACTTTTCGTAGATTTACTTAAGGGAACCTTTAATTCATTTATATTTATTATTCGATAATCTACAAAACAACCGAACTTAACACGTTTGTAAAGTTCTTGTGAGAACTAACGTTGCTGGTTACAGACAGTCCTCTAAATTAGACCGATGTAGTGTTGAAGCAACAAGCCAGGGAATAATGTGAGAACTAACGTTGCTGGTTACAGACAGTCCTCTAAATTAGACCGATCAGTGTTGAAGCAACAAGCCAGGGAATACAAGAAGAAAAAAAGCCAAGAACGCGTCAATTAGGTTATTTTTTATATATCATACATAAGACTGTTTGAATATAATACAAAGGGCATTTTCATATACACAGCAAAGTCTTGACGATCTTACAATCTGTGGACACTTATCCTTTCCCCATGCTGTTCAATTATATAGTGCATGTTGCATGAAAAGGGTCAAGAAAATCTGAAAAGAAACATAAAAATCAATCCAAAAGGCAGAAGAATGTTGAATTAAAATCCATGATCTTGTGTATCAGTGACATTTACCTAGAATGCATTTAAGAGAAAGGGGGAGAAACAGACCCAGCAAACCATGAGCACTAGAAAAAGTGTGGACATACATGCGTCATACCCTGTGAAAAGATTCTTTCGGTACAAGTTATAAGCCCTACCTTTAATGTTGTCCTGGTGATGGCAAATACCTCTTACTAAAAGCTATTTGGTCCAATGATCAAGTAAAACAAGAAGGGGTTTAAAAAAATAACAAAATAAAATGGTAAGCAAACACATGGCAATGTAATTGACATACCAGCAGGAGCAATGTAGTGAGTTCTATACTTCCTTTATTTAAAAAAATATAAATATATACATAAATTCTATTTCAACTATTAAAAAGGGGCTGCATTTCACGACAACTGCACTAAATCAGGTCTCATTTAGTGACAGCTGAAACAGTTGCACTTTAAGTTTCTGAAATTTTTAGATTTTGAATTTTTGTAATGTTTGTGTCAACGTCAGCAAACTGCACTCGAATGTTTATATATATATATATATAAACAACATTTTGAAATCAAGCTAACATTCAGGTAAACCTTTGTTTTTCCGATTACCACTAGCCGTTGTGAGATTTGTAGTTATACCAAACATGATTCTGGCTGAAAGTGATATCTTTGCGAAAGGAAAATCTACAAATGTGAACACCACGCACTTTCTGGCAGGGTAGTGTCCCACAGTCTGTGAAGAACTGCTAGATCGAGAGAAGCCGCAAACAGGGTTCCTTTGAAGAACTGAGACCTAAAGTGAGAAGGTAGGTGGTGGTGGGGTCTCGCAACCTCGAGTGAGCACAGCTATCCTTAAAGTGACTGAATTGTGACTATAAACACTTCCTCTTCAGACCAACATGCATGTGCCCAGTGTCTGTAAGGCAGCGCGTAACCTCTAGTTTCCCTTTGAATAGCACATCTGAGGCAAACATCCAACCAATCACTTGATGATAAACTCAACTCAGACTCAGAGGTCATAGTAGCTACAGTAGACTGCCTGAATAAATACATTTAAGTAGCCACTTAGATTTAAAAAGGTAGAAATTAGCATGTTCATCAAATTAGGTATAAAAGGCAGCATCACTGACTGATAGACCAGGTAAATACAAAACACTTTTCTCTCCTCAGAATCATTTGTGATCTCTCAGCTACTCTGTAGCCTGCAGAGTAACTGTCCCTTCCCTCCCTTTTACAGGAAAAACAAATCGGGGAGGTTTATCCATATATTAAACCAATTTCAGTTTTCGTTACAATTAAAACATGAAGTTCAGCTAAAGTTCCAGTTTGAGATCGAGTGTACAGACTAAAATCGACTTTAATGAACCTTGGGCTGAAGTGGTGAACTGCTACATTATTTCTTACAGACACCTAGTGCTATAAAAACAACTGCTTTGGTATATCAAAAGAAAGAAAGAAAGAAAGACGGTAATAAAGAAGAAAAAGTAATTGGTGTAAAATTCACAGCATAATTCAAGAGAAAAAAGGCAGTCACATAAATCTCATTACATATCTTCTGTGTTCAACACAAAAAGGCAAATATATGCGGATGTTTTTCAATGGGAACCACATGCTTGACGGGAAATAAAGAGGGGAAAAAAAGAAAGAAAGCCAATTAATGGAAATGAATACCTTCTATGTGAAATCCCACTTCGGCAATTTTAGGAAGTCATGTTAGGGATGTTTGAGCCAGACCCTGCGATTTGGAGTCCCTTAAATGAGAAATCTTTGCTAAATAAAGGCCTCTGATTAACCATTCTCATTCACCTTCCCTAACCAATTAAGGACTCCTTAAATGTTAAAAATAGAGGACAGCCATCATCTCTATTTAATGATAAAGTCCAGTTCCTTTTCAGTCAAGGTCCAAAAGTCATAAGGCCAAAGGGTTCTGGACAACAGCCCCAGATCCACCTGGATCCGGATCTGTCCCCCCTCGTCACTCCTCAGCTGCTGTACGTAGTCGAAGCCGTCCGGTCTAGAGGACTCCAGGCCTGAAGAGTACTGCACCTGCCTGTCTAACACCAGCTCCTCCTCACCGCTAGGCCAGCGCTTGCCACCGGAGCTCCGCAGCTTATGTGCCCCCTCTCGAAGAGTTACACGATACCGACAACACGAAATATCACTGCAAGTACTGCTTCCTTGACACGCTACAGGTTTAAACACACAGCTCTTTAGAGAGGTTTCACTTAAAGGGTAAATAAAAGAACCAGCCAAATTATAATGTCCAATGTTTCACTTGTTTGAACTAAACAAATGTTTTGAGTCACATAAATCTCATTACATATCTTCTGTGTTCAACACAAAAAGGCAAATATATGCGGATGTTTTTCAATGGGAACCACATGCTTGACGGGAAATAAAGAGGGGAAAAAAAGAAAGAAAGCCAATTAATGGAAATGAATACCTTCTATGTGAAATCCCACTTCGGCAATTTTAGGAAGTCATGTTAGGGATGTTTGAGCAAGACCCTGCAATTTGGAGTCCCTTAAATGAGAAATCTTTGCTAAATAAAGGCCTCTGATTAACCATTCTCATTCACCTTCCCTAACCAATTAAGGACTCCTTAAATGTTAAAAATAGAGGACAGCCATCATCTCTATTTCACAAAGTCCAGCTCCTTTTCAGTCAAGGTCCAAAAGTCATAAGGCCAAAGGGTTCTGGACAACAGCCCCAGATCCACCTGGATCCGGATCTGTCCCCCCTCGTCACTCCTCAGCTGCTGTACGTAGTCGAAGCCGTCCGGTCTAGAGGACTCCAGGCCTGAAGAGTACTGCACCTGCCTGTCTAACACCAGCTCCTCCTCACCGCTAGGCCAGCGCTTGCCACCGGAGCTCCGCAGCTTATGTGCCCCCTCTCGAAGAGTTACACGATACCGACAACACGAAATATCACTGCAAGTACTGCTTCCTTGACACGCTACAGGTTTAAACACACAGCTCTTTAGAGAGGTTTCACTTAAAGGGTAAATAAAAGAACCAGCCAAATTATAATGTCCAATGTTTCACTTGTTTGAACTAAACAAATGTTTTGCATTGCTTTACATATAAAAAGCTGTACGACAGCTCACAGCTCTGAAATGCTCACTGTATTCAACGAAAAAAATGGACAAATAAAAACAAATCTCCTAGTTTCCGGTGTAACAGACGGTAAATAAGTTCTGTATGCAGGTGAGTGAATCGGCAGATGGGTGTCTCAGTTTCACAATGGTTATTTGCATTATGAACTTATCTAGAAAATCGACAACGTAAAAATGATGGAAATACATATATACTTTTGAAATACTCTTCAATTTGTAGCGGTTCA
>NW_015551101.1:686656-703715 GCF_001515605.1 Sinocyclocheilus anshuiensis | reverse complement strand
CACAAAAAAAAAAAAGGGGGGGGGGGGGGGAAACGAAACAAAACAAAAACAAAATTCACACAGAAAAACAAACCCATTTCAGCTAAAGTCATGAGCTGGCCATCGAGCTCTGCTGAACACAGACTCCAGTCATCGGAGAATCTTCCCTATCAATGCCTTGTCTCATGCCCAGGTGTCCCTCTGCTATAAAGTGACCAGTTCCTGTGTTTGTGGCAACAGGGTACGTGGGATGTCCAGCCATACCAGTCTCTTGGCGAGGATTTGAGAAGGCACCCAAACCCATACTCATACTTCCGTTTTGGCTAAAGTCCAGGGTGTTGGCAGGAAGCTGGCGGAGCTGGTAAGCCTGGTTGCCTTGGTTTCCTGTGGAAGAGGAAGATGTGGAGGAAGAGGATGCCGAGGAAGACAGGGATGTCATGGACAGATGACCGTGCACCACCTCCATGGAATCCTGGGTGGAGGCGCTGTTGGTGGGCGAGTTGTAGAGACGCGGCCGTGGTCGCGTTGCTATGACCTGTCCATGGTGATGTTGATGGTGATGGGGGTGCAATGCCTTGGGATGCTGGGGAGGCACATGAAAAGTGGTTTCCTGGACTGGATGAGTCTCTACAGTGACAGGTTCTGGTCCTACTATTCCAGGCCATACTACTGGTGGATGATAAGGCTGTCCCGCCTGCACAAACAAGGAAAAACGTTGTTCAGTCATGAAGGCCAAACTTTGAATTGCTTTACTTGACAAGATAAACCAGGTGGGCTCACCTGAGGGCAAAGGTTGTCACAGTCTATGGCTGGCATGGCTGTGCTGAAATGCCCGCCGCTGTGCCGATGGTGGTGAGTTGGATCGGATCTTGCTCTGCCACTGGTGCTTGTTCCAGACGATCCTCCTGAAGCAGAGGAAATGAACTGCGTTAAGCTTTACCGAGAAACACACTACTATCAAGTCAGTTACAACCAAGAGCTTAGAGACCAGAACAGATGAAATCGTAGTAGAACCTGAGCTTGAGGATGTACTAGAAGTGGTCCCTGATGACTGCGACTGCTCAAGTGCAGGACTTGTTGACACACTACTGCTTGTATTGGTTCCTTCATCCGTCGTCTTCTTGAAGAAACTGTGCTGGAGGGCATAGTAGGGCTGAATTCGCGTCTTGGGGTCGTAGTCCAGCATTCTGAGAATGAGGTCTTTGAACTTCAAGTAGTCAGCTACAGCGTGGCCGGATTCTCCCGCCCGACGACTGCCTGGTCCACCACATTCCACTCCCAAGATGGCATGGAGCTTTCGAGATGCCGGAGGTTTGTACTGCTCACAGAAAAGCAGAAAGACATTCTAGCAACAATAACAAGCATTCCCACAAAAGCTGCATAAAAACAAAATTCCCACAATAGCGATTGTACTTCAAAATATCAGTAACATGTACCCTTTTTCCATCTTTGGTCTTCTTAATACTCCATGTCCCATCTGACAACTTCTCAAAGAACTTCCTGGCTTTTGGTGCTAGGTCCATTATGTGATTGGGTGGGATCCCAAGTACTTCAACAATTTTGTTCATTTGGTCCACCTGATAGGGTTTCGATTAAAGAATAAGTCTCTAAAGCAACACTTTTAGTATAGGGACCAATTCTTACTATTAACTAGTTGCTTATTGGCATGCCTATTTATAATATATATGCTGTTTATTAGTACTTATTAGTGCTGGGCAACAATTAATCGCGATTAATCGCATCCAAAATAAAAGTTTTTGTGTACATAATATATGTGTACACTGTATTTATTATGTATATATAAATACACGCACATGCATGTACATATATATTTAAGAAAAATATGTTATGCTTATATATTAAATGTTTATACATAATATAAATTATATTAATATAAATATATACATGTAAATATTTTCTAAATATATACTGTATGTGTGTCTTTAAATATACATAATAAATATACACAGTACACACACATATATTATGTACACAAAAACTTTTATTTTGGATACGATTAATCATTGCCCAGCACTAGTACTTATAAAGCACATATTCTGCATGACCATATTCTACATCCCTAATCCTACCCAATACCTAAACTTAACAACTATCTTACAAACTATAAATAAGCAGAAAATTTGCAGTTTGAGGGAAATGTCATAGTTAATGGTTTGTTAGTAGCGAGAATTGGACCTTAAAATAAAGTGTGACCGTTTGTTTTATCTATGTTTTTTTACTATAACATTCCGTTTTAACTCCTGTATTCTGTACACACATTAAACAATAATTTAGGGGATTTATTCCCACATATCAATGTAGTTGTCAATCATAAAACTTTGTATTCATGGTGTTTAAGGACACGGGAAACATTAGTTATAATAATAATAATAATAATCATCATTAATAATATTAATACCAACTCATACAGCTCATTACCTCATTGGCTCCACTAAATAGAGGCTCTCCTGTATGCATTTCCACCAGAATACATCCCAGAGACCACATGTCTATGGCCAAGTCATACGGCATTCCCAATAACACTTCGGGGGAGCGGTAGAATCGACTCTGGATGTACTGATATATCTGATGGAGGAGGAGGAATACGTAATCAATTACTCTAAGCATTCTGTGACAATCTCCACACTTTCCTCACATTCAAAAAATAAGTCGCTTCACAATACCCTTTGTCCCAGTTGGCAGGAGCTCCCAAAGTCCACTATTTTGATGGCACTTCTCTTGGGGTTACATAGCAGGATGTTCTCTGGCTTTAGGTCACAGTGGATGATGCTGAGCTCAGGTGTAGCGAGAAACAGTAGTGCTGTACACAACTGCTGGGCAAACTTCCGTGTCAGATTCAAAGAGACACCTCTGAAGTTCGTATTCCGTAACAAGTCATAAAGGTTGTATGACAACATTTCAAATACTAAGCAAAGATGATTCCGGAACATGAAGTGCCGTTTCAAGTGTACTGAGAAAAGAAATGCATTTAGATTTTTATATTTAAAATTGAAAGAATGCACTGTATGCAAAGATTTTGAAATGATATCAAAGAATTGAACAGGCTGCTTACCTATATAGTATTTCATCTCTGTGTCATGTTTGTTCATGAGCTCGAGAAGCCGTACTTCAATTTGAGCTTGATTCAGAAAGGCCTTCTTGTTCTTGATGATCTTAATTGCTACCCACTCTTGCTCAGCTCGGTCATAAGCTTTTACAACCTAAAAAAGTCCCAATTACATTCACATAAGACAATATTTTTGTTTCCTTATAAGATATTAAAACTACTTTGAAATGGCAATTACACCATGCATCATTTTGCCATCCATGGATTCTGCTTTCAAAGTCCAAAACAATAATTTAGCCTCTATTTTATCAGGGCAAAAGCTGATAATGTTCCAATTTCCTAACATTTAAAATCTTAAATTTTGTTTTTCCTTTCAAAAATAAATCTTAAAACAATTGAAGAAAACTCAAGACATTATACCTGGCCAAATGACCCTTTTCCAATTAAAGAGTCAATTTCATAGCGGTCCATCCATTTTTCCCCATTCTTGACAATGTAGTCATAGTTCTCATCATCGTAGCCATCATTGAAGACTTTCCTTTCTTTCTTGTGGCTGGAGTCCTCACTTTGACCTTGTTGATGCCGTCGTTTCTTTTTTGCATAATACACCTAATACAGGAGAGCAAGTAAGTTTCACAGCATTAGTCTCAATTCAAAAATCCTTGAGCATTGTTGCACTCATAACTTAGTGTGAAAACTTCCTAAAAGACTTTTCAGAGGTACGACTACTTATGATCTAGTATCCTAATTTTGTACTTTACTACTATTATTTTTAGCTTTATTTTATGCTGTACTATGGCAAGGAACGTAATATAGATGAGAATAGCAATAAAACGAAGACATTTTACCTCATTGATGTGTTTGTAGGTTTTGATCAGGTCTATGGAGAGCTTCCTTAAAGGAGCTAAAGTGGGGTCACGAAAGCACTGGGGCATGTGCCTCTGCAATAAAAGAAGGGGAAACACGTGGATTTACTAGGTGACATTTTTTATTTTTTTTTAACAAATTCACATACTTTTGACTAAGAGGTAAAATAATCCAAAGGCTAAGTGAAAAGTAACAGGAAGTATTCATTTCACAAAGTGCAATAACTGAGCGTGCTTCATCCATGTTTATTCACAATGCAAAAAAACTAATTGCATAAACAGCAGCGGAGCATCCAGTACCTGGCTGGCAGTGAGTGCTTGTGTCTGATCACTGTATGGCAGTACAGTGACAGACTGATCTGTACTCTGCTGGTGACAGTCACTGTACTGCTGGTGCGAATGAGGCATGGGAGCAGCCATCTGAAGACCAGCAGCATGGAAAGAAAGAGAGGGTGCAAGCCGGACAGACGAGGGTTTGCATGCTGAGGTCTCTCCCCCTAGAGGAAATGTAAGCTAAATTAGTGCGTTAGAACAAAATTCTCCTCTCTCCCTGTGATCCTTTGAACCGCAAACCTCTTTCTCTGTTTTAGGAGAGAAAAACCATCTCTGAGATTTTTATGTAACAAAAATTAAGCATAGCACTAGAACTAAAACACAATAGGACAGAAAGTGAATATAAACATATGTACAAAAAAATCTATGAATTTATTAATCTTGTTTATCAGAATATAACATTCCTGTAAGAGGAATGTCAGAAAAATAAAGGCAATAACAATTAAAGCATAGCTATAAAAAAAAAGACAAAATCATTTAATATAACTGTACAGAAACAAATAAAGAAAAAAAAACAGATCTCTTCTCAATTTCTAAATAAAAAGAGAAAAGACTACAGTGCAAATTTCATGTCAAGTACAACATTTTTGGTCAGAAATCTGTCCTTTTTTTAGCTGTAAATTGTGATAATTATAAGGAGCTTGCTCATATATCAGCATCTCTTGCCAGGCAACACAATGCACCACAGCCACACAAAATCCCACCACTATTCAGAATCCCAGCAACAGCACCTAATTAGCATAGCCTATCACCAAGAAGATACAGTGTGATTTGGCAAGCCCATCAATGTTCAAGCCAATCACAGAAGAGTATGCAAATAGCCTACTTTTGTTGCCAGGGCAGAGCTGCTCCCATTTTCCAATAAGAAAACAAGAAATAAACAAGAAATAAAATTTAACTTTGGCACACTTAGATGAAGCATCCACCACATTGGAGCCTGACAGCAAAATAGCAGCTCAGACCCCACTCATGGTGTAGGAGTGGAGAATGATTCAGCTGACCTAACTAAGGCACGGCAAAGAATTCATGTGATCCACAAAATATCAGAGGATGGAAACACTTCTACAGCCTCAAACGATTTTCAGGACAAAAGCCTATGAAATAACACATTTTTACATTAATTTACCAACATAAACATCTTAAATTGATTATATATTTTTAAAAAGGTACAGCAAAATATCATTGAGATGCTTGTATTTTTTATGTTTTGTTAAGGCATATTTCTCAATATGGGCTTGATGATTCATGTTGTCAAGGACTGCATGCAGTTCACCAAGAGAAAAACTGATGTATGTCACAGTACAAACAGAAACATTACATTCTGCACCACAGAAGATGCTCTTACTGTATATCTAGTTCTGTTTTTTTGTGATTTATAAGCAGCCTTTATAACTCAAAGAAGAAATACGAATTTGTATTAAAAATTATAAAGTTGGTAACATACAAAATATGTGAACAAGGCTTTGCAAATATAAACATTAAATATAACCCTCTGAGGTGCATTTCACCATTCTGTGTCACTCATTTTACACGAGTACTACTCAGATTGATATTTTATTTCTGAATCTGATTAAACTACAAAGGAGTTATAACAAGGAATACGATATATTCGGGGTTTTTTCTGTTTACTGATCTGTAATTATCCTGTTATATAAACATTAAATATAACCCTCTGAGGTGCATTTCACCATTCTGTGTCACTCATTTTACACGAGTACTACTCATATTGATATTTTATTTCTGAATCTGATTAAACTACAAAGGAGTTATAACAAGGAATACGATATATTCGGGTTTTTTTCTGTTTACTGATCTGTAATTATCCTGTTGCAAGGAATGAAATCAAGTAAAAATAATATTAATAATTAATTATAAGATTTGTTTTTAATAACACTAGCAAAAACTAGTGATATATGTTTTGTAATAACCAAATAATAATAAATTATCCTCAGGAGCTTTTGACATTTAATTTATCCTTTTCAATTAATTTAATTTAATTTAATGGCATGTCTGGTTATTGTCAGGCCAGGTAAACACCAAACATGCAATAAATTCCCTTGACTACAGTACAGTAAGGGACTGTGATCATTAAATGACTTTCTCACAGCAACGCCAAACATGTTGAATGCACATGCAACAAGAACAATTATGGCTTTCCATCAAACATTTTCCAATTTATAATAAAGCTCTGTAACACAACTGTTCCTTACTTATAATGTAATAGTGGGTCAGCTCCGTGTAATTTATGACTTTTAAGATGGCCAGTGACATCTTCTCAAAATACAAAGTTAAAATGTGTTACATGTCCCAGAAATTATTCCACTTATTTGGTGTGGAGCACAAGAACAAAAAAGTAGGTATAGCAAACAGAGACAAACTTCACCCAAGTTATGTATAAGCCACAAAAAAAAGAAAACAGCTTGTTGGTTTTTTGCTACCCACTAGATATCCCACTTCAAACTCATGTCAGAGTGACTAAATGCAGCCATGATAAACAATGAACAACTTTAACCATCATTTTACACCGTGACGAGTACTTAATTTGACAAATACTACCAAAGGAATCAATAAAGTAAGACGTGCATAACTGCACAACAGCTTCTGCTTCAAAACAAGAACAGATGCAAACAGCTAACCTGGATGTATGATTTCCAGTATAATTTAATTTCACCTTAATTAGCTGTAAAATGTTTGATTCACTTGCAATAAGTGCTAACTTATCTTCCCACATTTCAAACGTTCCTTAGAGTCCTACATGAATAGAAGGGCTGCAAATAAACTTTGATGAACAAACATCACAATAAAAGAGGAACAATTTATAGAAATTACAAATCCTCAATACTGAGCATGTAAAGCATGCATTTGTACTTTATTTTCCGATCGCTTTATTAAAACTTGGATGACACTGAATTCATATTTCTACAAGTAAGCCTAAGTTCACAACTACTACAGAACTTTGCCTAATTTAACTAAACATACTTAAGTGTTGAAAAAATAACATTTCCCCCCATTAAAATGTCCCTAGGTTACATAAAGTTATAATTAATCTAAATGTTCTGACTAATTTCTAAACAGCTAATAAAAAACAAGCCCTGAAATAACACTACAGGAGATCAGCTGGATTTCAGCACCACTGAAACTCCAGAACAATGTCAATAAGATGGAAAGAAAAGGGATACTGGACTGCGCATGGAGTGTAAAAAGAAAAGTGTACGCGACAGTACAGATCCTGGTCCTTTTGTGCATGCAGGCCCATTCCTGCATATCCAGCTAAATGCATGAGACTTATTCTTCTAGTGTGACTGAAATAAGGTTTGTACAAAACAACTAATAAACTGCATCACAGGAAAGAACAAAAAGCCCCTGTTAAACTAGGACCACTGTCAATCACACTTTTAGACTGCTGTGGGAGGAAATGATGGACAAAAAAGATGGCATCTGACACAGATCTACCTATGAACTTCCAGAATAAAGTTTACCTGAGGCAAACAGAAGCAACAAACCACGACCCTATTTTTGATGAGACATTTCTCTGTGCATTATTCATCTGTATCAGCTGTACTTTTATTATGTATAAAACATCACCAAAGCTGAACCTTCAGGTGACACTGAGGGGGAATCTGACAACCTGCCCTGTATTTACCTGGTCAGAGACCATTATCCATCTGAAAAAGACGAAAGCATTTCTTTACACAGACTAACAAATACAAATCTGAGCAGCGTGCCATCCATTCCTCCACATTAACTATACATAACTTGAGAAAAACCCTTGAACACTGAGCAAACTAACCAGAGGTAAACTGAGTGACAGTGACATGTAAAGCGGACCTTACCTCTCTAGCTGGCTTAGCCATTCATCGGGCTCGATCGGACTCGTTTAACGTCTCCATCGTCACGCTAAAGTCTAAACCCGTACTACATGACTGAGCAATGTTTGCTGTATAACTATGGTTAAGCATCACATCCCTGGCTAATGTCAGCCCCCCTCCCCCGACAGGAAACCAGCCTGATGGCTAACTGACAACACGCTAGACATGGGGCTTCATCATCATCATCATCACCTCCACCACCAGCGTTACCAGCCAAACACTCCCATCAGAGTGATGTGATGATACACTTCTGTAATCACCAGCTGGCAGATTTCTGCGGGTAACGTTAGGTATATATAAAATCGTAGGCTGAGCAAACCCACATACACGCACATTTGCTCCGGCAGTCTGACCTAGCGAAGCTACACTGGGTTGCCTGTTAAACGACTAACAGACTGTCCTAAAACCTTTACAAATGCTCACTACTGGGGCTTGGGGAGTGTAAAAGCAGACGCTGATGATCGGATGAGCTATCTGGTGCATGAACAAAGATCGCTAACTACGTTAATGTGAGGAAAGTTATTAATCGGCTAGCCATCTAGGCCAAATCAACCTAGCCTGTAGCTTCTAACGTTACCAAACAAGCGGTTTGGAAACACACCTACAAAGGACACAAGATTCACTTAGACCTCTACAAATCTCAAATACTCACCTTTGATGGTGTGATCTTCATTTAAAGTCCCAGATCCAGTTAAGTGAGGCGACTGATCCAGTTTCTCTACGCTGCTTCCGATGAGACACCCCTAATGTATTGAGCCAGACGGGGCTAAATGCCTTCTTATTTCGACTGACAGGTAAAACAGCGTCTTTCCAATGCGTTTTTGCCCATGTCAGATCTAATTTGTGCATTAATCATGGTTTGTAAGTGGTGAAGTGATGGTTAGCGGCGGTTTGTAAGTGGTGAAGTGATGGTTAGCGGCTAGTTAGCGCTCTTTCTCAGTGACTTTAACAAACGCGGCTAACCAGCTAGCGCTCGGAAACGCACATTCAAGATTATTCGCTTCTGTAGAGGCGGAGACGCAAATGAATTGTTTTCAAAAGCAAAAATAGTCACAAAAAACCAACGACATGCCGATATTATAGAATGCGCTACGTGAAAAGGTGAACAAAAACCGTTAAGCTTTTCTGTCAGTTTTCACAAAATGGCGCGCGTTCCAAACCTGCGCAGCGGACCGGCCCGGCGGACCCGAGACACGGACTACTAGCCCAATAAATATATTCCTGACATTCCGATTCTTTGTCCTGGTGTCGTTTTCAGTCCGACGCGGTTGGCGAAGCCTTTCTAAAACGGTCACTGTTACGAGCGCATGACTGCATTATTCCGGCGGGAAGCGAAAACATTTGAAAGATTAAAAAAGCAACTGACAAAATGGCGACAGCCTGGGCTGTTGCTATGGCAACTGTCAATCAAGCAGACGAGTACCCGGATGTTCAAATGACGATTCGAAGGGGGAAACAGTAAAGGTAGCTCCACGCCATGTGTCAATCAAGTAAAACTGTCAAAGAAACTTTACACAAACAATCCTATAAGCATTTTGCAAAACGCTGAACTATTTCAAACAACACTGGGCTGCTTTTTGCTAATTATTGACAGCTTACGCGTAGTTTGTGGACAATCAACCATATTATGCAAAATGCTGTGCTTACACAATAATAGTGTATAAACACGTTTGTTTTAGGTCAAATATGCTGCATGTGCTAAGTAAAAATGTATAACAAATGATATAAGGAGGTTTAGGATAAGTCAACACCAGAGGACATTGCGAGTTTACCGTGATATGTTGTGTTTGTCAGGTTTATCTGGCTTTATGATATTAAAAGTGTATTAATACGTTATGTAGGATTACAATCTGACTTTCTCAGATTAATGTGATTTCTTGTGTGCTTATTTACCATTTTTTAGGCTTATCATTTTTACATCCATTTGATTGTCTGACAAAAAGTGCTGGATTGTGATATTAATGTTGATTTTGTTTTTATGAAACTTGCATAACAGTTGCAGTATGTGAATCTGTAGTTGGCCATTGCAGCACCATGGACAGCAACAGCTGCACTGAGGAATACAAACAGTTGGAGCCAGGAGACTTAATAGGTGGTAACTATTTGACTACATTCCTATCATTCTTAAATGTATATGTGATGAAGGAACAGTATAGTTTACAGTGAACTAAATCTCTTGCATTCCGCTGTCCTTTACCAGCTTGTTTACTGTGAGCCATCAAATCATGTTTATGACAATGTCAAAGTACCTTAACTTTTCAGATGAATTTGGATTTGGATTATCTCCAATGCTTTTGGGATCATTATTATGGGATGTGTCCATTCCTGAGGGCACGGAACAGTTCTTTCAAGCTTCCCAACTATTTCTATTACTTCTTCAACCAAATAGCCACATTTTTTTCTTTTATTTTTACAGAGAAATTATGAATTTTGTAACACTGTACAATAAATATTTGCATGGAATTTAATATTTTATTATAAAAAAAATCAATATAATTAATACTTTCACTACATGTAATTTTTCCAAAGACATCTACATTTGTGGATTAATACAATCCTGCTTACAATAATGCTTTGACATTAAAAACCTTTACAGAATTTAAGAAATATTTTATATTGGCCAATTTTTACATTATTTAAATACATCTCCATCAGTGATATTTTTATTGTCATTTAACTTTTAAAATAAATGTACCTTGTCTGAGACCTGGGCCCGTATGTATAAAACTTATCAGAAATGCTCTTAAGAATAGTCTTAATTTGACTTAAGTGTCAAAAAATTCTTAGTAAAAAGTAGGACTTGTCTAAGAGTAGGAGACCTTTATAAAGAAGCTAAAAGCAACTTTCAGTAAAGTCTAAGACTGATTCTTAAGTGTTGACTGAGGTGACACTTAAGTGTTGTGAACTAAAGACTACAATGATGTCAACTCAAAATGGCCGACCTCGATCTCTGAAACAGCCAATAGTGAGCCTGCTCATGTGAAGTCACAGCAGCAAAACACCAATCATTTAATGTAACTATAATAAAATCATTTAATTAAGACCCTGAAATATTTTAATATTTAAATGTATTTAAAAAAAATGCTTTGCATTGTGCAAAATTATCACAAATTATTACTGATGCTTTGAAATTGTATTCTATTGGTATTTCTCCTCTCGTTTACAGTTGGATCAATGACGTGAACATGAGTTCCATCAACAGCTCCAACAACTCCAGGAAAGCCCACAATCCTCATAAAAGTGGCTTGTTTTTGCAGCATGGTTTGACGGTCAGTTAGAAGGTCAATGAACTGTCCTATAGTAGTGGCCAAAATTGATGTCCAGCCTAGGAAATTTGACATCTTCACCCTTATTTAAAAAAAACTGTTAAAGATTTTGTAAGCATGTTGCATAGTTGCTCACAGTCAATTGTTTTATTTGTGATAATAATGCAATGAAACATACCAAATTGTGCGGTCATACTTTTTGGCCATGCTGTCATGCAAAGAAATTATGAACACATGCAAAAACAAGAGGACCAACGAAATATCAATAACTGATGATGTTGTTGTAAATATCAATGTTGCCAATTTAGTGACTTCCTCAACCCTTTTGAGACTTTTTTCAAAAGCCTAGCAACAAAATCAATTTCTTGAACAAACCTTATATAGATTCCAAGACTCCCCCACTGATCTATATGTATATAGATCAGTGAACTTGCCATTCTGACGTAATCTAGCAACATTTAGCAACTGTTTTAGCTACTTTCGGTTGAAAGCAGTTGGCAACACTGGTCAGTGTTTTTTTCCCTCATATTTGAATGGTTTAAGTGAAATGTGGGGTCATTAAAAAAAAAACTCCACATCACTTTTGGCCACTGTTGTGTTTGGTGGGATTAGTGCCACAATATTTAAGACCCTGCTTACTGTGTCATCACCGGTGCATTGCTGCATTTTTCCAATTTTCCAGCCAAAAAAATGTTACTACTTTAATTTCTGCAGTTAGAGCATTGATTTGTAGAGTGGAAGAAGTTATTACATTTCTTACTTGGTCAGTTACAAAAAGAATTGACTATCTTGGCGATCAAGTTTGTATCATTTTATCAACATATAACTCCAATATGTCATATCTTCGTTGGAAAGTGTGTCTCCTCCTTTTGCTGCCATCTTGTTACTCCTAACTAGGTTAGGAGACCTCTCCAGCTCTCTTAAGGAGCTGAGACCTAGTCTTAACACTTAGGAAACTTTATGAATCACACTTATTCTTAAGTCTAGGAATAGGAGTAAAATTACGTCATTCTAAGAATTTTGACACACTTAAGACTACAATTTTACTCTGAGAGGCTTTATACATACGGCCCCTGGGCCCGTATGTATAAAACTTCTCAGAAATGCTTTTAAGAATAGCCTTAAGCTTTGACTTAAGTGTCAAAAAATTCTTAGTAAAAGTGTCAAAAAAATTCTTAGTAAAAAGTAGGACTTTTCTAAGAGTAGGAGCCTTTTATAAAGACGCTAAAAGCAACTTTCAGTAAAGTCTAAGACTGATTCTTATGTGTTGACTGAGGTGACACTTAAGTGTTGTGAACTAAAGACTACAATGATGTCAACACAAAATGGCTGACCTCGATCTCTGAAACAGCCAATAGTGAGCCTGCTCATGTAAAGTCACAGCAGCAAAACACCAATCATTTAATGTAACTATAATACCAGAAGTCTGAGATCCGCTAGTGAGCGACGCCTCGTGGTACCATCACAGAGAGACTCAAAATCACTTTCCAGAACATTCTTGTTCACCATTCCTGGCTGGTGGAACGATCTTCCCACCCCTATCCGGAATGCTGAATCCCTGACAATTTTCAAGCGACAGCTGAAAACTCATCTCTTTCGAAGCTACATGACTTTATCATAAAAAAAAATTAAAAAAAATTCTCTCTTTATTTATTCCTTCTCTTTCTAGCTTGTACTTATTTGAACAATGTCTAGAAATTTGGTATTACAAGCACTTCCTGTATCTGTTTGCCTCCTTAAGAAGAATCGCTTTATGTATCCCCCAATTGTAAGTCGCTTTGGATAAAAGCGTCTGCAAAATGACAATGTAAATGTATTCTTAAGTCTAGGAATAAGAGTAAAATTACGTCATTCTTAGAATTTTGACACACTTAAGACTAAACTTTTAAGTTGAGCGACTTTATACATACGGCCCCTGGTTTGCAACAGTTCCCTTTTAAAGTTACTTGCTTTGGGGAATGTTGATGTGATGTGTGACAACTGAGCAGTCATAACCTAATGCTGTAAAAATTGAGATTGTGAAATTACTGGACAAACATTGAATCAAAAGTTACAATAAAGACATTTATAATGTTACAAAAACATTTTTTTTTTCAAATAAATGCTGTTCTTTTTAACTTTCTTTTCATCTTAAAATCCTGAAAAAAAATTGTATCACGGTTTCCACAAAAAATGTGAAACGGCAAAAACAGTGTTAAAAATGGATAAGAAATGTTTCTTACGCACCAAATCAGATTAGAATGAATTTTGAAGGATCATGTGACACTGAACACTGGAGTAATGGCTGCTGAAAATTCAGCTTTGCATCGCAAGAATAAATAACAATTTAAAATAAAATAGAAAACCGTTATTTCAAACTGAAATAATATTTCACAATATTCTTATTTTTACTGCATTTTTTATCAAATAAATACAGCTTTGGTGAGCATAAGCAGCTTTTCAAAAACATTTCTTTCCTAAAAATGTACACTTTATTTGAACTAAGAGTACAAAACAACGGTCAGTATGTACAATACTTGCACGGCCACATTCAACCTCTTTGGTCTTGACAGTGGATTAAATGCAGGTGATATGCACTGAAGTGTGGAAATGCAGCAACCACTTGGCATTGAATTTAAAATCTGCAAGTAAATACCATCGATTGTACTGTACCGTTCAACAGCAACAGAGGTATATTTTCAGGAAAATTTACTAAAACTAGCTAACATAATGTCAAAACACTGGCATTTAGCTAAACCTCAACAATATAAATAGAACATAAAAACAAAAAGAAGTTAACCATATTTACAAGTAATGCTTAAACCAGATCACATACAATTCTGCGGCGAAACAATGAAACATCAAAGAACACACGAAACGGGCGATAATCTGAGAAAAGTGTCAGTATACATTATTGAGAGCTGATTTTCACTTTCATGAAAAAAAGCAACACGTGATGAGAACCCAATTTTAAATGGTTTAAATGGTAAACAATCCAAGCAAAGGGCAAGGTTTTCATTAAACAAGCACTGGTCCCTGCATTATCTTCTTAATTCAGAAATGACTAATTATGTCAGTTGTCCTGTTTAGACATTTGAACTTCAAATTGTAGGTCATAGTCTTTATTAAAATGCATATAAGGTCTAAATATTGGTAATTAATGGTCTTCTAAATCCCAACAAGTATAATATCGGGATGTAATTTTGCTTACTGACTTGTTAAGACCTGAAAACTAGCCAAGTGCTCGGTATAAGCGTGAATATCATGCTTCATATCATGCCACAGATTAGGTACTACGTGTAATTCGAAAGGAAAAGTCCCAAACGGATACTAAAGGCCTCAGTGTTTCAACCATGTGAAACTGCAAACACAAATTTGCATGAACTGAATAGCTGGGACATTAAAATAAAACAAAACACAGTAGGGCTTCAAACATGAAATCCAACATTATGAATGAACACTTCATACAGACAAAGGTTTCTGAACAGGCTTGATCTTCAATGCAAAAGATTCACATACTTTACAACATACATTATTAATTAAATCCCTAGCGTAGGGGAGGCACAGACACATTATAGACGATGGTGGAGATGTAACTGACACAGCTACTCTGGTCCTCCAATACAGCTTCTGATCATTTTTTTCACAGATTTCACCAATTTTTCACTCCTTCTCTTGTGGAAAAAAGGGATTGCATTCAAATTAATCCTAAGGAAAGACAAGATACATACATAATAAATATAACAATAATTCAATCTATAAACATTTATATATAATACTACTACTAAGAAAAATAGTAATATTCACATTAAGCTAGTTTCAGAAATCTTGACTCACCCTGAATGGCTCCTTTGACATTACATGTCAGCTTTTTGGCTTTGATTCTCCTCCAGCTTCTTACTCTCTTCTGCAGATCCATCTTCCTTTTCTCCAGTTTTCCAGGATCCTTGCCTACATCCAGATTAAGTGTTACATAATATTCCACTTTGAGCAAATCTGGATTACATAAGCATAGTGCAAATGTGCAAAACGTGATGAATGGTAACGTCTTCACTGTTTAATGAGAAGTGGATATCATGTCGTACCTGAACTTCTTCATATACAGCCAGTAGGCCAGTCCTATCGCCAGAACCGCCAGCATCAGGCCAACAACTATGCCAACAGCCAGAATCGTCTGGTCACTGTACTCATCTTTCTGATCTGCTTAAGAAACAGAGATAAAACATTCAGAATAGGGCATGGACAACTGGTGACAAGGGGAAGACAGACAACTGGATGAGAACTTAAACCATTCAATAACTAAACAAAAGCAAATAAGACGCTGAAGGCCTAGCCTTTGTCAGGATGCTGGGCATCTCAGCACCTTTGTTTTAGTTTTTTTTTTTTTTAGAGTACACTCAAAAAGCATTCATTAAATTGATGACTAAAGGCACTGAGTTTTGGCATATGCTCTCTTCCTGTGTAATGCAAAGCTGTGCAAAGACCAGACCTGATCGTAGATAACTCAGAGTCTTACCTTGTTTGTCCATTGTCACGTCCTCAACAACTGTAATCAGATATAAAATCATATTAAGTTCCATTTGCTTTATATTCTCATGGAATGAAAAGCCCATTGCATACAGAACTGGAGAAACTGTATATATAAATGTGTAGATATATTCTAATAACAAAACGGATTAATGGACATTTGCATGTTAATTCTTGCTTTTTCTCAAATAACCCCAAATGAAACAGCAATGCATGTAAATATAGGAATCCAGAGGCTTACACTTGTGGTTGGTTTTATAATTAAACACTTTTGTCCCGGGTTAGCCGAAAGATTTCAGTCATGTAAAGTGAAAGCATGTGTTAGTCAGAGAACAGACCAGCATCCCGACAAACAGAACAGAAGAAGAGAAGGAAAGGTGAGCTCAAATAAAGATACAAGAGTTTTTATGTGCTAATGTTATATAATCCACGCTTAGAAGTTAACGTCAACCAAATCACTTAGACAAAACTTAGAATTATTACTTAAAAACCATGTTAATTTTACATGTTAAGGACAACACATAAAAGCTACTGTATTATTGGAGTTATTATACTAACAATTTAGGTTTCATTTAACAGTTAACATGAAATAACAATGAAAAATAAAGCATTTAATTTTAACATCACTAACATTTCTAAAATTAAAAAGTATCTGTTTTTACTATTATTTTACATTTAATGAATGTGTGCTAACATTAACCATGAACAGTATTTTTATTAACAATCATAAAGACCAGTAACTACTGTTACAAAAAAATGAATCATTGTTGGTTCATTTTAGTTAATGCATTAACTAACAGGACCTTATTGTAAAGTGTAACCATTATTATCTTTGATGAAAAGTAAAGTTTAAAACAAATAAACATGATCTTTGTGGGATGGACTTGAATTTAAAGGGGTGGTTCACTGTTTTTTTTTCTAGGCTTGATTGTGTTTATGGGGCTAACATGTGTTAATGCTTAGTTCAAAAAAAAAACAAAAAAAAACCGCATTCTTTTTCACATAATTTACCTTTATTCCACACCGCTCTGTCCCTTCTCTGATAAACGGGCTGATCTTTTCCTGTTTTTATGAAGCCCCGCCCTCAGAAATAGGCGATGGGCTTTGATTGGTTAGCTAGCCCAGTGTGTTGTGATTGGCTAAACCGCCTCTAGTGCGCGTCTAAACGTCCCG
>NW_015551101.1:679723-685293 GCF_001515605.1 Sinocyclocheilus anshuiensis | reverse complement strand
TGATTGGTTAGCTAGCCCAGTGTGTTGTAATTGGCTAAACCGCCTCTAGTGCGAGTCTAATCGTCCCGCCCCTCACCTCACCTCAGTGGCATGTGCTCCGGTTGTATTGTAAACAAGGCGTCGTTAATATCGCTTATCAGTTTGAGCCCGATTGAGAAGCAGAGGATATTATTGAAGAGGATCGTGCAGAACCTGTGCAAACATGGCTTTGAATGGTCGGCCTATGTTTTCGTTTGTTGTTGTCTCATACTTTTAGATACGCTGTTATTTGTAAATGGTACTGCTTATGTTAGCTTTTAATATACAGTTTTATCCTGATTAAAGCTTTAATACAGTACGGCAACTGCACGCGTGTCCATGTATAACGCTTCTCATAGCTATGTGAAAATAAGTGTATAATTGGAACAGTTCATTGCAGGAGCTCAGTTGAATGAGAGCGAGAGATGCAGAGTGTGTGCAGAGCAGGGGGACGTGAGGAACAGTATTAAGAACTGCTGCTTTAGAACATTGATTTTGAAACTTGTGAATCTATTAGAATTGTTAGAAGTCAGAATCGCAATTCATATATGAATAGATTTTTACGTGCCCCCCTAGTTTTCTCTTCCTCTTTTCTAAAGCAGCACAGCATGGCCTCGTCCCCTTTGGTTTGTGATGTCACGAACCCGGGAAGTAACTTGTTGTAGTCCCTACCAGCCGTTTTTGTAGGCATTGAACCGCCAGAATTTTAAAAGACAACATCTCCGTTTGCATTGAACTTTCAGCTTCGTAACTTTGCAGATATTGTTTATGCTCAAACAGCAACATTACACACCAACTAACGTTAAAAAAAGTGAAATCGCAATCAACCAACCACCCCTTTAATAAATAACAGATTTAGTATTTTCAGATGCTAAGCACATTTGCAATTACAAATATTTTGTTCTTTAACAGTTTTGTCTTAATGATTTTGTTATGAACTTCTAAACAACTTTACAAAGAAATCCTGTGATGCATAAGGGTTCAGAAGTCAGCTAAGAGAGTGGAAAGAAGTTACACTTACGTGCGGACACATTAATGCTCTTACTGTCAGAGCCCAAGACATTAGAGACCGTGCAGGACACAGTGAGATTGCCATTTGGAACGATAGTGAGGCTGTATGTGACTTTGCCATGCTCAGAAGCACTCTCAACCTGCAATTACAGCACGTAACAGCCATTAAATGACATCAGACTTACCACTGTATTCATGGCTATTATAATGTGGCAAAACAATGATATACTGAGTACAAGCTTTTTTGTAAAGGATCATAAGCACCACTAGAGAGCGCTATTGCTCTGTGCACAAGTAGATTATCTTGCAGAGGCATGTGCTTAGACAAAGAGACACAGGCAATGAGGTAATGCACTTCTGACAATAAATGAGTCACACTAACAGCTCAATTTGTACCAATACAAAACCACATGATACAGGAAGTACGTAAAAGCCTAATAATTTTTAATAGCTTCCTCTGTACACTCCCACTCAGGCACACTAGTCATCTTATGTGTTTGAATAGTGACCTCATCCTAGTGCTTAATGATATGGGTACAATAACTGCTTTGTTTAACAACCTACATGTATGTTGTCACAGTGAGAACATCTTTATCAGCTCAAATGTGCTGCTGGCTTGTTCGACATAAGAGTTTTACCCTTTCAGGTTCCTTTACTATTGAAAGCAACAATAAACCCTGGAAAGTGAATTGAAAAAGAGCCCAGATGCTCAGAAAAGCTATAATAAAAGCTTAACGGAAGGCTCGGTTTCAGGTTTTAGTTAAAAAAAAAAAGGTCCTTTGGTAATACATTTGGTTAATATATATAAAATACTTAATTTTAAGAAGTAAATCATATTAGTTCTCTTTTATCCCAGCATTACAATTCACTAGAGAACATAATTCCACTCCATTTAAAAAAAACAATAATGCCACTCCATTTTTTGAAAAAATAATGCCATTTTGCCTTGTCCCCTGGTGATATTCACTGAAAAGCATTAACACCTGGCAAATGGCCTGTAGTTTTTTTCATGAACATGAAAACAGGCAATTTATTAAGAAATATTCCAGGTGTTTCTTTATTTTTTCCAAACAAAACATGCTTTCTTGGGAATATCATTTTCATTGGTAAGAATTTAATCAGTTTTTCCTGTGTCCACAATTTCACTTTATATCCATTTAACTAACACAAGCCAGCTCCCTAGTGACATCATCATCATCATCATCCTCGTCCTTCTCCAGAAAGTCATTAGGTATGAGCATTGGCATGGATTTGATTAATTCTGTGATGTGTATTTTGTGGTGTATTAGGCGATCTGTCTAATTCTAAAACATTTCATTCTGTTTGATAAAACTATAGAAGTCCAAAATTACAAAAATATATAAATCACAATTTCAAAAACTGGTTAAAAATGCATCATTTGAAAACTAACCAAAAGAAACACTAGTGTTCAAAAGTGTGTGGTCGGTATTTATTCGTTTATTTTTTGGGAAAAATTAATTCAGCAAGAATGCATTACTTTGATCAAAAGTGACAATGACAAAAATGTATCAGTTTCTAAAAAAATATGAAGCAGCACAACTGTTTTCAACGATGATAAGAAAAGTTTCTTAAGCACTAAATCACCATACTAGAGTGATTTCTCAAAGATGACACTGGGGTAATGACTGCTTAAAATTCAGCTTTGCATCCCAGGAATAAAATACATTTTAAAAAATTTCAAAACAGAAAACAGTTATTTTTAATTGTATTTTTAATCAAATAAATGCAGCCTTGATGAGCATATAAAACCTTAAAAAAGGCACTGAAAAATCTTCATAATAAGAATGACGTGTAAGATCGTTCAGACTTACATTTGAGCCATTGACACTCCACTGTACTGTGGGTTTTGGAAAGCCTTCAGCCGCACATTTCAGGACCTTGGTCATGCCCTCACCACGCTCCTTGATCAGGTTCTTAATGACTGGAGAACCTGCAAAAACACTTATGCAATTAACTATCAAAAACGAAACCTATTCCTAAAGCATTTCTCTGATGTACAATGGTCTGGTCTTTTGGACTGTGCTCAACCGTAAAAACAGTTACTTTAATAAATCACATACGAAGAGCACTGCAAACTTACCTTCAACTACTAATTCAAATGTTTGTGTTTTCTTGAGGCCAGCCATGGAAACAATACATTCATATACGCCAGAGTCAGAGTACGTCAATTTGTCAAACTTGGGCAGGCTATTCAGCTTGGCATTGCCCTAAAAGAGAGTTTCAGCATTTTAATAACCAGAAATTAACAAAAGGTTCCATTTTTAATGGGATGAGTAGTCATTTTTTTGAGAGGCATTTATTTTCTACCTTCTTCCAAGAAGTTTGTGGTGTTCCTGAAGCTTTAACATCTACAGTCATCTCAAGGCTCTCACCAAGTTTCTTAACAATTTTACCAGTGCTGCTAAGGACCACATCAAGATCTTTGAGGAACGAAATAGAGAGATGTTAGTCAATCCTAAAGTGGTCAAACATCAGACTGCATCTGAAGTATTTCCTTACATTCAACTGTGATGGGTACAGAAGCCACAATATCCTCATTGTCCACTAGTGAGCATTTGTATTCTCCAGTGTTCTCCCGGGTGACGTTGGTCAAGGTGTACGTGCTGGAGTCCACAGTCTTTTCCTCTCCCTACAGATACAAAAGGTGGTTTAAGTAGAAAAGCAGCCTTCAATTTTCTGACTTCTGCTAAAGGAACGGAGAGCCAAGTGAGTTGCAGAGCAGACTTACGTTGATGTAGAAGTTGTAGCTAGAGGGTGGAGGGTTTCCGTCTGCTGTGCATTTGAGGGTCACGTTGTCTCCTTCCTTAAAAGGACCCTGGGACACCACTTGGAGATTGACCTTCTCGGTAGGGTCTGTGGAGAAAGGGTGTGTGTAAAGCAAGGTGGGCAAGCCCTGCCAGAGCCCATGCAGATAAGGGCACTTCAGAAAAGCTCCTGAGCCAGAAGAGGCCCTTCAGCTCAAGAGTTGAGGCTTTGAGAGTGCTCTCGTGGTGAGAAATGCTTTTGAGAGATAGCAGTGGGGCTAGTACCTTCACTATAACAGCCAGAGGCAAGGCAAGACAAAACCCCATTCAACATCTAAACGCCCTGCTCCAGCAAGGCCAAATTACATATCTTATTTGGACGAAATTCAACGAGCCATTTGATTCTGACAAGGCCTCTTTCTCATGGCTACTTCAGATGGAAAGCGAGTTATTCTGAATAATCCTGTGAATTATGCTCAACATTAGACCATTAACCACTTCAGTTTTGAATGCATTTGCTCTTAATGACATTGTTTGGAACTGAATTATGGAAGAAAATGTAGGAGCATTAAGATTAAAAACTTGCTAAAATGGACCATATAGGAATAATATTATCCAAAGACTTTGTATAGGCAGCATAAGAAAAACTTACAGTTCACAGTGAAGACAAGAGGAGAGGAATCCATGTTAGCAGACTTGATGTGTTGAACCTGACAAGTGAACTTGGCATCAATGTCTCCCTTCACTGCTGTATACTCCAGGGTAGAAGTTGTCGTGGACAGTCCTGTCTCTTCATCAACATCCACATTTGTGGTGATTTTAATGGCTGTAATCAACAAAAAAAAAGAAAAACATTAATAAAGACAAACAAAATATAGTACCAAACAATAAAAAGCTCTTTGATCATTTGAAACTAACTCTCATGCTGCAAACCCATATGACTTTCTTTTCTCATTGGAACACAGATGGAGAACATCAGAAGTTCTGAACCACTTTTATGATATTAATATGGTGCTTTTTCATCTTTTTTGAAGTTTTAAAGCTTCATTACCATTTACTGTAATTGCATGGAAAAGAGCACTGAAAACAGTCTTCAAATGTTCTCCTTTTTGTGCCATACAGGTTTGGAATTAAATGAGAGCAAGTAAATCTTGGCAAATATTTGAGTGAATAACTAATTTCCACCATATTTCACTCTACCTGCTCCATCAGTCACAAGAGGAGTTTTGTTCTTGAACCATGTGATGTTGGCAGCTGGATTGGCACCTTCAGAACGACACTTGCCCAACTGATGAGACAAAAATCAAAACACTATACAGTTACGAAAAAGAAAATTGAATATTAATGCAAATATTAAAGGGGTCATATGATGCTATTTTAAAGATCATTATTTTGTGTATTTCGTATAACAGAATATGTTGACATGCTTTAATGTTCAAAAAACACATTATTTTTCTAATACTGTACATTATTGTAGGTCCTCTATGCCCCGCCTCTCTCAAACACGTCGTTTTCAACAAAGCCCCTTCCTTTGACAAGCGCAGTCTGCTCTGATTGGCCAGCTGACCCAGTGCATTGTGATTGGCCGAACACCACAAGCACACGTCAATGTAACGCCCCTTACCATAATCGCGAGCTTCAGCTTTCAAAGTAAATATCAAGGCAGTTAATAATGTCGTTAGTTTTACCATCAGTTCAAGCCCGAAAGGGCAACAGAGTCGCGTGACAGACACAGTGATGATGCAGTACACAAGCCGCGGTTAAGACAGCTGACGT
>NW_015551101.1:674902-679004 GCF_001515605.1 Sinocyclocheilus anshuiensis | reverse complement strand
CAGTCGCTGATTCAGAAGCGCCAGATTGTCATAGCAAAGTCGGAATTTACCTTTTTTTTTTTTTTAGAAATAGCCTTTGTGCATAGCCAGCCTTGTACTCTTCTAGGTTCAAAAAACTGTCGTCCATAAAATGCGTTGCACAAATTCGAACATCTGGGTTGTGCTGTTCTGTTGTAAATAAATCTTAACCAAAGATTCCTAATTGCATCTACTTCCGGAAGGCCAAATAAAGTGCTTTTGCTTTCGCACTGAAATACACAGCGTCTCCCTGACATGGCTGCATCAACACTACTGCTGTTCCTGAAACCACGCCTTCTTTCTTTGCGTGCACATTTGGGCGGCATTATGCTAATATTTCCACATAGTGACGTAGACATGTGGGGGCGTGTTAGAATGAGCCGTTTTAGGAGGGCGTGGTTGACTCTTAACTTTTATAAAGAATATCTCTTTGGATTTGAGACTTTAGTCTTTGCAACTTTACAGATCTTCTTTATGCACCAAGAGCTCGTAACACTCCAAAGAGAAAGGAAAACTTGAAATCGCATCATATGACCCCTTTAAGAGAGGAATTCCAAAGCACTGCATTTCATAATTTATGGTTCAGATTGTAAGAAGTTAATATATTTGAGTTCTAATTGAGTTTTTAATGCATATTCTTGCTGTATGTGTATGTGATATATAAACCATAAATAAACTATTTTATAATCTGTGGACTTGATTACACAACCTACCGTAGTTGGTTTGCCGATTGCCATCACAGTCGTTAGGTTTGTAATCTGAGGTTGTGATGGAACCTCTGAAAATAAAAGGAACATTTGTTGGACACGGTAGTTCATAAATGCATCCAATATAATAATTTTCAGTCCAGTCAAGTCATCTTTATTTATATATTTAACAATACAGATTGCGTCAAAGCAGCTTTACAGTAATAAATAGGAAAAATACTGTACTGTTTAAGTACTGTTATTAGAATTATTGTCTTTATAAATATTAAAACATTCTAGATTTTTGGTCAGTGCTACTGTGTATGATACTCACTGTAAATGGCCAGTTGAACAGGATACTCCAAAATGTCTTCTTCTACCACCACCATGCAGGTGAAGGTTCTCTGATCGGCCATGGCCACTTGTGTGATGACGAGGCTGAAATCTTTAATACTGACTCTGTTCTTGTAGTTCACATCGTTGGAAACAGTGGCATTCTGATCCCGATGTTTCACCAGTATGTTGCCATCTTTGTCCTAGTGAGCAAAAAAATAATGTTTAACAGAGAATGGTACAAGTACACCATTCATATGCTGACATTCCTGTTCAGATGTAAACATGGTGGATCTTTAGTGCTTTCAAAACTGTTTAGCTAACAGCATAAATTTAGCTAGGAATTGGAGTAGTTTGTCTGAACAATAGCAGTGGGTGAAATGGCAGTAGTATTAGGGAAACCTGTTCGGAAATAGTTGCTTTTTTTTAAGAATCTGGAAAAATTACACACCGCAACTTTAAAATGACAGAAAATGAGTGAACCTCAAACTTACATATTTCCATTTTACAAATGTGACTTCTGCTTCCACGACACGCCCGTTGTTGCATGGGATTTCAATGGTGTCTCCATACTTGCTGGTGACAGTTTCCAAAGCACTCACTAAAACGCACAATAAAAGACATGACTGTAAATACAATGTGTTTGTGAAAACATCCTGTAAAGGTAACGTGAGATACATAGTAAGCAGACAAAGCCTGAAGTAAACATATGTACACTCACATTCTCATCATATTTGTATAGGTTTGATTTTTGCATTTACATTTTTTGATTGAAACTTGAGAGGGTGTTTGGAGTAGCTTTTTATTCTGACCCTCAATATTTTAATATTATTTGAATCATCAATTTTGCCTGGCTGATTTGCAGGCTGATTTGATATTCAAATTTCAAGCACTCATTGTTTGTTGAAAGTCAACATGTTTTCTGTGCCATTCTCATTTTTGATGCAAAAGCTACGAAATGAAACCTCAATTGATGGACAAATGATTTATGATTTCAATCATGATTCATTGGGTTTTTTTACACATGAATTTGACATGAGCTTCACCTGAAACTAAATATTCAAATTGGAAAAAGGCTCTGAATCCAATTTCTAGACAAACACCAAAGTCAGTTAAACTGGTTGTTGTGTCACAACTGCACTTCTGAGAAAGGGACGGATAACTGTCAACTGAAAATAGTAGTGCAAGATAAGATTGAGACAAAACCACATACTTTCGACAAAATTCCACCAAAAACATATATTTAAAAAAATGTATTGCTTGACTGAACCAACTTATTTCGGATTTAAAAACATAGAAATCTGTGGCTGTTGTGAGATGTTTAATGGGAAAAAAATAATATACCATAAGCAGCGAAAGAATTAGCTGGCACTGCTACCAATGATTATTATAGAGCTATTCTAGCATTTTGTATGAGTAAAAAATAATTCTCCAAAAAGTGATAATTTTACTATTAATATACTATCACAGTATTTAATCATATTTTGAAGTAGAAGTTTTCATTTTAAGTTTTAGTCATTTTGCGTGCATGTCAATTTTTATTAGATTCTTTATTACTATTTAGTTTTAATTTTATTTCAGTTTTAGTTTAGTGATTTCACTACTTATCAGATCTTACATCAGCTTTATTTCAATTAACAAAAATTATTTTTAATCATTAGTGCAGAGTACAAAAATTAAATTTCTCTTTTATAGTTTGTTCGGAAACCCCAAATTAATCTGTAGCAACTTGTGTTTCTTTATAGGTAATCTTCCATCTCGTGTCCAGAAGAACAAAATGCATACTAAAAAACACTTCTCAGTGTGCAGGTTCATTAAGGGTCAGATGAGCCCACTGGGAGAGAACAGAATGTGCTCATAGCCAAAGCTCACTGCAGCCTGTGGCCACACAGGTATTAGCTTCATTGTTATGCTAAGATACATTTCTGTCTCATTGCTCAGTGAAGCGTGGTCCTGCTAATAGCCCTTTACCTGCATGGACCCATCATAAAACTAGATTCAGTTCCTGGCCATGTTTACAAAAAGAAAAACATACAAGAGCAAAGAAAGCTAATAACTGATATACTACTAATCCTCTTCGCATCACCTGTTGCGACTATTATTTTGGAAGTTAACATACATGCTAACAACATGGATCATTATTACCATTATCAGTATTCTTGGGAAAACTTCATTCTGATTGGTCAATTGAACCATTCTGCGCTTGCGGTCATGATGAATCATATCATGAAACATAGGGGCTAGGATTAAATGGACTAGATGACTGGAGTTCACCAGAGAGAAGTCTGTCGTCTCACTGGAAGATCCAGTTAGGACATTTTGATTAATTTGAGGTCCAAAAAAAAAATAAAAAATAATAATAATAATAATAAACAAAGACATGGATGAAGCATTCACAATAACATTGCACAGACTGCAATGGTTCGAGTTAAAAATCTTCGTTTGTGTCCTACTGTAGAAACAAAGTCACCTACATCTTGGATGCCCTGGGGGTAAACAGATAAACATCAAATTTTCATTTTTGGGTGAACTATCCCTACCGCACGCATTATGATAGACCTATAGAAAAAAATATTTGAATCTTTTTCTTTTCTAAGAATGGCTTAACTTGAAGTGCTGTAAAAAAAATTTTTGAAAAAAATATTATTTTAAGGTACTTTATGATATGTTGCCATACGGCAACAGCATACAATAGTGGATCTAACTTAGAATAAGTGTAAGCTTACTTATAATTAATATTTTTCCTCAGAAATGTTGTTTGTGTTGATTCAATTGGTGCTATTATAAGCTTTAACACAGTACTTACTTATAATTGACACCTTATACATACTTTCCAACAACTTGTGCTTTTATTTATTCTATTCTTTTTTTGCTGAATAATGATTTATAATTGTTTTAATTTCATTACATTTTTCATGAATATTATTTAAACTGCAAATTTATACAGTTAAAACAAATATAATACTGTATATAATGTATCATAAAACACTGACATAAAACCAAAAACATTGCAGTTCATGAAAATTCAGCATTATGCAATCTCTTGAGAGGAAGACTATGAACAT
>NW_015551101.1:638935-672840 GCF_001515605.1 Sinocyclocheilus anshuiensis | reverse complement strand
TTTTTTTGCTGAATAATGATTTATAATTGTTTTAATTTCATTACATTTTTCATGAATATTATTTAAACTGCAAATTTATGCAGTTAAAACAGATATAATACTGTATATAATGTATCATAAAACACTGACATAAAACCAAAAACATTGCCGTTCATGAAAATTCAGCATTATGCAATCTCTTGAGAGGAAGACTATGAACATGAGCCCCCCCTCTTCTTTACCTTGCCATAGAATAGTGCTCACTGATGTAATGTTACCTGTATTCATATTTAATCAAAAGTAAAATTGCCATTTCAATTTGATTATATCCATAATACAAATACCATTAACATACGACTAATCAACATTATTTCACTAGTATTAATGTTGTTATTGTTACAGCTTAACAAATTGCAGCTGACCTTGCTAGCTAGCTAAACTATTGTAATAATGTCATTCCACTATTGCACAGTGTTGCCGCTTGGCAACACAAACATTTGAATGATTTACCAAAAACGAATTTTATAAAAACTTTTTTGAGAGGTGAATATGTCATCATAACATCATAACAGTGATGTTTTAGATTTTTTTGTAGAAGTGACACGGACTGGTCCTTGTTTGTTACTGACGTTTTAGTTTGCTTTCAGCAACTACCGACAAGAGACGGCAGTCTGTCAGAAATCTCGCCACAGAAAAAAAATGCATGTCATGTGACTTAATCAAAGCACATCATTGGCTAAACTAAGGTCTTCTCTTTCCAACAAAAAAAACGAGAATGTTCTCTTAAAGAGACAGTGGCAAGGAAATGAACACAAAGAGTATGTTGCCATATGGCTACACCATGCGGTAGAGGGTTAATAACCTTCATTTAGAAGATAGATCTGTTTGAAATATTTTTGTATAATTTTGTAAATATTTTTGCACTACAATTTTGCCGCTGTATGTGGTAACACTTGTACCACTCTTTTCCCCTCACAAAATAAATTTAAACTAAAAAAAAAGTCAATTTTTATGTTCGTTTATTTGGCGAGTAGCCATATTTTGAGTGAAAATGTACCGTAAGTGGCCATAAACCCCTTCAGAATATAACTAGAGCCTGATGAGCCATAATTTTGTGACCAACTGGCTATATATTATTCCTTAATGTAATAGAATATATCTGGACAATCTACCCCATAAGATTTCTGTCTAGCAGCTGTCTGTTTTTCACATGATTTATAACATGTTGTCTTGCTGGTGATACTGGAGCATTAGTAGTAGCAAAAAAAGCAAACGGACGCCGGCTGACATACTTAAAAGAGAAAAGGATCGAGTGTCAGAGAGCCCTCAGAGCTTCCAAACCAGCACCAGGTGAAGTAAACAAATTACACTGCCCTCCCAACCCCCTCATGCCTCTGCTCTTTGTTTCATGAACAGGTGCTGCTGCAGAAGCTTCTTCATGCACCTGTTGTTAAAACTCTCTACTGGAAACACTCTTGATGGAAAACATCATGTCCTACGGCCTGCGGCATGGTACCAGATCATTTGCTGAAAGCATATGGACTACAGGGCTCTCAAGTGTTTTCACACTCTTGAGTGCAATGCTCTGAAGTGAAACAGTGCTGACGGTCTTTTGTTGGGCTGAGACCAACACACTGACAATTGAGAAATTAAAATCTAATTTAAACCAATCAAAAATAAATGTAAATCTGAAATTGAGATTGTTCTGCTGAAAATATAATTAAGGAAAAATCTATTAAAACAAAACAAAAAAAAAAACAATATAGCTAAATGTGAACAATTTATAATATGAGGGAAAAATATAATTAAATTGCAACAAATTTAATAGTGGCTTCAGACCTTACATTATATCTGATGGTTTACCTTATAATTATAACTTATAAAGAAATATTCAAATTTCAACTTTTGCTTTTTCGGCAGACAAACTGAATGCCACAGAAGGCTCAAAAGAGTATAATGGGTGAATAGCTTCAAAATGGCTCTCACATGCTGAGAGGATGTTCGCAAACCATTAACCTGAGGATGAGTCGGGTAAGTGACTGTGTCCGATAAGGACAGTCCACCACCATGGTGAATATCCCGGAAACAGAGACATCCCAGGAATTGATTTGGAGCCTGCCTTATTACACCAAATGTCCTCCTTTACTCACTCCAACATGCAAGGGCCATTAGGCTTCCTTGAAAATGCCATAAATGAAATCTACGATGGGCCTGAAATTGCTCTCAAAGCAAAACTCATCAAGCAGGTTGGACTCATAAGTGATAAGTGCACTCAGAAATCACATCCATTAAGTTCTAAATTATGTATTTGATTGCAGGGGCCCCCGGGGCCTTAAAGAATGTCTGTGTCTGACAGCAGATCATAGCAGATTCAATACTGACCCAGGGGATTCACAGACGGCCCCCTATTCGTGAGCAGCTATTAAACTAAATAGAGAACTATTAACAAAATACAGTCAAGCAGCTTCCGTGGATGTCCATTAACCCCAAAATCAATTTACTAGCTGAAGGTTATGACAGACTGTTCATTCTGCTGCTGCTGCAGAATGCAAGTCTATAAGTGTCCATAATAAAGAAAAGGAAAAATCTTTTAAAATGTAGTTTAAAACATACGCAAAGCTCTTAATGTATTTTTTGTATTCATGTTGGTTTCCAAAAAAAAAAAAAAAAACACTCCAAAATGTCATGTGGTGTAACCATTAAGTAAAAATAACATAATTTTCCAGAGTCCTTGAATACATGTGAAGGCACATAATTAAGTAAATTTTTTAACTTTTAAAATATATTTTCAAAGTAAAAGCATTATTTAAAATATTAAATTATTAATTTATAAATATCATTGGGTTTATACGAAGTTGCACCACATGACATTTTACAATCAGAAAGAATTAACCTTAGCTTCTCATAAAAAAGGTCAATTATCTGATATGATTTGATGTTTTTTTCTCCTTGATTCTGCATATTGGTTAGACCACATGACTTTAAATAATATTTTTCAGTTATTAATCAGTAATCAGTTTAGTATTTTCTATAAAAAAAAGTTCAACTCCTTTAATTATACTAATTACTACAAAGTACGACATCAAAACATTTTAACTTTATGCCCCCAAAAATTGTTTAAATTAATTTTAATTTAGATATTAAAACATGCTTAAGTATAATTGAACTGCATTCATGTATAAGAAAGTGTCACATCATTGACTTGATTGCATAACGCATGTTATGAGATACAACCTCGTAACAATTACGAAATGTAGGTCAAACCTGTTGCAGCAAGTCGTTAAGTTAATCCAAGTTATCAGTTAACCAAGGCATAAACGTAGTTAGATATGCATGATACTAGGGTTGGGCCGATAGACGATGCCATCGTCGATGGCTGACAGACATCACGATGTTAAGCTGATATCGTGACCCCCCCCCACCCCCCCTCCCGCAATCTGCCGCATCCAAGTTCCATGTTCGGAAAGGAAATTAAGTGTACTACGGAAACCCTAAAGGGAATAAATAGCCTATGAGATGGGAGGATAAAAAAAAAATTTTCAATACTTTTTCTCACAATTATATCGTTGGGCAAGTATAGGCGACTGTATATAAATTGCGGGCATCAGGGAGCCGCTATTGAAACCGCTTACGATTGCGCGCTCTCATTTTACTTTCACTTTTGAGATTCGCGATCACAAGGACTCTATACTATGGAGCAGCAGTACTTACCACACATTTGACAAGATTAGATGTTTGTCATTGGTGCTCAGGATCTGCAAATCATTCGCCATTGTCCTATCAGACATTTCTCCTTACTCTACTGTGTATGTGGTAAGTGAACTTTCATGTACTAATGCAACAGGCTACCGCTAGCAAGCGGCTAACCTTTTAGTGGCTACGTATAACGCGTTAGTTGTTTCACGCTTCGGGCACACCCCTAACCCCCCCCCCAATTTGGTAGACATCGCACAACCCTACATGATACACTGTGTAAAATTAACAGACACTTTCAAATGTAAAACTAATGAGCATGTTGTGGCAGTCAAAGAGTCTTGACTTTAGATCTTCCCAATTTATGTTCAAGCAATTAAGACTCAGAAACTTTGTGTGGCCTTTGATTAACAACATTCCTAACATCAAAGTCGTTCTGTTGAACATAAATTCTCAAAGCATTTTACAAGTCAGCGAGGTGTCTCATATTTTTGCATAGACAGAGACAGTGCCTTTATCTCTTCCAAAACCAGCCTTCCTGCTCCCAGATGCCTCGGGGCTCTAGACATTTGCATTCCACAGGATCCTGCAGGGCCCCTTGTGTTCATAAGAGATTGAGATACCACTCAAATTTGGTGCCAAAACACAGAGGTCAGCGAGCTTGTATTGAGTTAAATAAGCTCTTTTTCCGGGCTGAGCTCTGAAAGGGCCGCCTCCCACATTGTTAGAGGGCACATAACAATTCGGCCCCGTATACAGACCACCTTTGGCTGTGTAAACAAAAGCAGAGCAAATATTGATTTCAGAAAGCATGGCTGGTGGGTGTGTGCCATGCAATGGTTAACTCCCCTCTGCAGGAAGCGAAACAACAAAAAATAGACAGCGGAACTTAGGGAGTACGAGCTCAAGGCCTTTTCTATCCGAGTGATTAACTCTCATGAATTATGTTTGGTTTAAAACTCTCTGACATGATAGTATGTCACTACTAAGGAGCCGGTTCTCTCTTTTTTTTTCTCCACTGTGACGCTGTGATACAAAAGAGCAGATCTGTTTCACATTCCCGTGTAGTTCAGGGACTGGCCAGGTCTGTAAAAAAGGTCACGAGGGCCCTTAACCATCTCCTGCTTCATGATCCCTAAAGCGTAGGGGCCTACATCTGCAGAAAACTACCTAGAAAAGAGCTTAAATGCAATTTATATGCTGCAGACTTTGAAGGAACTTAATAAAAGTAACATTTTAAACCATTACTTGAATGGAATAATGGTATTTGTTGATGAACTACAAGAGCAGTATTTTTATTCTCTTGTATATTAGAGAGGACATGATCCTGTTAGCTGCTGGCAAGGAAAAGACCGCCTTTAGATGAAAGTCATACACATTCACATCCACAACATATAACTTTAACTGACCCGCATACTCAGGAAATGGAAGCCACAATACCCTAATTAAACTCTGATGAGATTGATCTCAAAGTTAAACCATGCTGGAAAGCCACCAGGTATGGCTCTCATGTTGACAGAGAGCACAGACATCTGGGACAGGTGCGGTTGTGGTTCGCTATGACTTGTGCAGGCTTGCCAGCTCAAAGCAGACAACATCAAAGTTCCCACAAAAGAAAGAAAACTAAAGATAAGTTTATTCTCCTTTTCTAAAGCCAACTTCAAAGTTATGATGTCAAAGGATTATGGGAAAGAGACCGAAGTGCAGAGAAAAGGAAGCATTTCCAAAGAAACACAATCAAAGCACCAGCCTTTTTTACTATCAGCACGTGTTATCCCGTGTCACGTTATAGTGGGGGTCATTAAACAACTGACTTTAGAACTGGAAGATGTTTGTTTTTAAATTCAGCACGAATTGCAACCTGCTTTACTTTTGGAATATGATGGAATCAGATTCTGCTCCGATTCAAGATTTGATCAGATTCTGCTCAGATTTAGGATTGATCAGAATTTGCTCAGATTACAATTAATCAGATTCTGCTCTGATTCAAGGTTTATCATATTCATCTTAGATTTAGGATTAATCACAATTAGCTCAGATTTAGGATTAATCAGATTCTGCTCCGATTTAAGATTTGATCAGATTCTGCTCAGATTTAGGATTAATCAATTCACTCAGATTTAGGATTAATCAGATTCTGCTCCTGCACATAATCTGATCAATATATTCAACAGCTCACCCATCTGTGACATCATCAGATATATGAAGTCGTTTCAGAGGGAGAGCAAGTTAGTTATACAAGATTATAAAATGCAAACAGACCTTTTCTTTGGAATGACATGCACCAAATCATTCACAATAAGACCAGGAATGTGTAGATAAGAAAGTAAATATGTTGACTTCCCATGTTGACTTTAAAGGGGTTTGGGCGGGAAACTAAAACATGGTTTTAAACCTTAACGGCTTACTGGCATCAATTGATGCTCACGCTGATATACAGTACAAAAGTACTCCTGCTTGTGACAAACTGCTTTTTAACTGATTAATAGACTTATAATGTGGAAATGGCAAAACATTCAAATTGTCCACTTGATAACAAACAGGTACAAATCTGATAAAATGCAATCTCACAGATCACAAGGGCCATAAATTAAGGCCAGGCGAGCATTGCAAACCTCAATGCACACAATCTCCATTTTCACTGCACCAGCTATAAAGAAATACCCTACTGTGCTTCTACAAGACTTCTGTCATAACTTTTTTTAAGTCTTTGTATAATATCTAGTTTCCATAAATGATGTCAAAATCTGGTGACAGAATCTAAAGAGACAGCTATAGACTAAAATAAACAACTAAATGCACAGGACGTCTGCATGTTGTGAGGTATGAACTTTGAGGTAATTCTTGTTGCTGAAGACCTACTGTCAAAGCATCCAGCTAAGGGAGACCAAATGAGACCCACGATGTGACTAACCACAATGTCACGTATATGACATCACATCATGGTTTAATAAAACGTACTTTGACCTGCATTCTTCTGCTGCTCAACATAGCACCCATGTCTGCTTTTTTGAAGCAGCTCTGAAAACCTGTGCTTGTTCTCTTCTGGGCGCGTCATAACATTTCTGGAATTTTACAATAGTAGCACAACTTGATCGGACTTCTTTCAAAGCATCAAACAAGAGGTTGACTGATTAATCCGCACAGATAGTTGCTTTTAGATCGGGTTCCATTTAACTGATTGAGCACCTGTGTGCAAACATCACTGGTGAGAAATGCAACCAAAAACAATGTGGAACATGTGGCTGAAACCACTGATGATCAGAGCACTTCTGCATTGTGCATTGGAAAATAAACATCTCAATACAACTGCAATAATCCTTCAGGTTAAGCCTAAAGGGGGTTCTTTAGAAGGAAATGTGACATGGGGGCAGGAGTAAAAACGATTTAGAATTCTGCCTCTGGCCTGGGGGGCGGCTTTATTGTAATGGCCGGTTTCATTTCCTGAGTCCTGGCGCAAACAGTGTGGGATTAAGGGCTTTCAATTGAACATATACAGTACAGATGCTTCCTCTCAGCTGCTACTATAAAAACAAAGCACTGCAAAAAAAAAAAAAAAAGTTCTCTAACAAAATTAGTCGAACTCAAAATATCATACATTTTCAGGTTGAAGACAGCAGATAGAGGCAGGAGCATTTGCAAATCAAATGCAGTCACGTCGTCAACCTCAACGGGGTTGATGCACATCTCTTGCAATACATACAACTTAAAACTTCAGTCTCAGTGGTGCTTTTGAAATGCATGATGGGAACAGAAGTATGCGCTGCAGTAATTCATATGGTAACCCAAAGTCTTTTTCAACTGAAGGGCCTGTAAAGGAGTTGGGCGAGATAACGGCTTCTCGGTGGGGAGTATACAGTTGAATTTGATTACAAATGGAGAAGAGTCCGTGGGAGATGTCGCAATCGTACATGTATTAGTTAAAGAAAACCTGCTGAACAATATAGTCAGCAGGGGTCCAGAGGAGGTCTTGGAGAAGCCGAATAACAAGAGCAAAACCACCTGACTTTTTGTCCCGAAATGCAGGGTGGATCCAAGCAAGTGCACTGGAGGTTACAGAGAGCCATGGGGTACTTCATGCATCTCAATGGACGCATTTCTGCAAGTCAAGAGTGCCACTGCTAAGCACACACACGCCTATCCTGTTGTAAAACAATGTGTCTCCCTTCTTTAGACCAGA
This sequence comes from Sinocyclocheilus anshuiensis, assembly GCF_001515605.1. NCBI lineage: Eukaryota > Metazoa > Chordata > Actinopteri > Cypriniformes > Cyprinidae > Sinocyclocheilus > Sinocyclocheilus anshuiensis. The sequence goes on along the minus strand of NW_015551101.1, from coordinate 664,988 downwards.
CAATTGCTCTCTTGTCTTGCCTGATGACAGATAAACTGGTTCCTATGAAGGCCACTGTGAAAAAGAGGTGCTTCTGTGGTAAAGAAGAGAAGAGTACAAGCTAGAGGACGACAATAGTATTTCTATTTCCACAGTAGTACTTTCACTGAGGGAAGCATATTAATAAATGTCTGAATGGAGGAGTCATATGAATCAAAATCGGTTCCTCTAATCCAAGCAAACAGTCTTTTGTTGAGCTATATTTGCTTTCTTTTATAATGGGACTATAAAATGGATTTGGATGGTACAACAGGGCAGACAGGTAACTCGAAGTGGATGATTCACCTTTGAATAAAAGATTGTCTCGTATCTAAAACATGAAGAAAATTCTCATTACATAATCTAAATTTACTCAGTGAGCAATACCATTAGCCAATCATGATTACAAGTCAGATTCAGTCATCAAACATATTCCTATAAAGGAGGGAACAAGCAGTGGCACACTTCACAATAATGAAAATATGCAAATTACTTCTGCGACACAAAAGCAAAAAAAAAAAGTGAAGTTGCATGGAGACAGTTTCTCACTACAAATAAATCTAAACTCAGACCAGCATTTACAGCAAAATTTGTAATCAAAACAATGGTCATCAATTGAAGCGCAGACTTCTCAGGGGGAAAAGGGTGATTTTTCTTTTTGCAGCAAACTGAAAGAAACCCACCAGCTAAACTAGTAATACTGGGTGTGACATTGCAGACGGTGTGTTTTGGGGGAGGGGTGGAGAGAGAGAACAAAAAACAGATGCTGCACTAAACTACTAGTTGTAAACTCAGTTTGGCTCTCAAGCCAACCTAGAAGACAAACAGTTACAGGCGTAAATGAAACAACATGACCTACTAAGAATGTTACAAATCACAGGATAACCATATATGTAAAATCTGACTCATTAGAACGATAGTAAACTAGTTGCATTGAACAGTAATAAAACGTTAAAATATTAAAAAATATTTAAAAATATTAAAATATATATATAATTTTTTTTTTTTTTAATTAGTAAAATCAAACTTGCACACTACTGATTTAAAGAATTACACTCTTTGTTTCTCACAGCTAAGGACAAGACAAGACAGTCACAAATCATAACACGTTTAAGTTTGACTCAAAACCCAACAATCTTTCAGCACATCACACTATTATTATGCTTTTTGTCTTCCAGCCCAAAAGGTGAATGAGTTTCTTTAAAGTTGCATTGACAGACTGGCTGGTGCTTTACAATAACAGATGTTTACCAGCCGGGCTTTTGTGTCCTTTATTTCATTACCTGAATATGCTACTGATGCACTAAACTACAATAAAACGCTATGAAAACCAGCGCCTCAGCATTTCCATCACCTCACAGAGAGACACACAAAATATAGACACAGAAGCACGAAGATACAAGCTCAAATAGATTATTAATTACTTTTAACAACCAAAGCATCAAGGTTGAACATGTACAGCATAATATCATACAATTTTTTTCATTAGCGAAACAGGTGCAAGTAAAAGGTAGTAAAAGGAGAGGGGGCGGGGACAAAGAGAGCGTTTCTGGAAATAATTGTTACTTTTATACGGAGAAACCCGTCGTTAATTGATATTTTGTTTCTGATAAAGATAGCATATTATAACTGCATCAAATTAAAGGCTTTGGAAAGAATTCCAAATGAAACTGTGGCGCGCGTTCTCTTTAAAAGACTTGATATATAATTTCTCAACATGTTTGGTCATTCTCAGGTCATAAAAGTAACACTGCTCAGTTCTTTCATTGGTCCATCTCATTGTAAATGTCAGAAGAGACGTTCTAAAATAACGAATGTTCTAAAATTCAAATTAAAAATGTAATCGAAAATTAATTTTCTGTTACCTTGATTAATCAGTGATACGGTGAGCAGACACGTTAAAAGGGCGATCCGGTGCATCTTTCGGTCTGGGTCTGTTTTCAGTCTGGGTCTCTCAATCTCGAGAAATAATATCCTTGCGTTAGCACGTCCTTGCTGGATAATGTTCTGGAAAGTGCAACACACGCAGCATGCGTCAATACATTCAAACTTTGAGGTTGTTCCCCACGTGTTACATCTGTTGAAGCCCTGGAGGGGTTATAGGTCTGTCCTCAAGCTCCTCCCCTGCGCTGTGTATCTAAACTAATTTAAACATTTGATGACACATCCCTTATCTTATCTGTGATCTTCTGCTGTTCTACTTTACTATACAGTATCGTTTTCATAATGTTTTGGATGTCGGGGAAGACAACATGGCTTTCATATGAAATTCACCTTGGAAAACTAAATGCTTAGGACTTCCTCAGAAAGTCTTACAAGGTGAAAAACTTACAAGGTGTCTGCAACATTATATAGAATTATTTAACCTAATTAAAACACTAAAATCGCAATATAATTGGCCAAAATGTTGACCTAAAACATGTAAACGTGGTTTGCCATCCAACTGCAATTTTCTTTTCACACCCAGCAATTTTTCAAACTGACTGTAGAAATTTGAATATTGGCTCAAACAATGGAAACCTTGGAGTTAGATTGGTTGAAAGCCACTAGTCTAAGGATTTTTAAGCAATACCTGAGTATAGCTACTATTAGTTTTATTTGTTAAAACAGTCAGTATCCAGCTGTTAACAGAAATGTTTTGCTAAAGTTGCTATTAAGTTCTGAAAATAATTATTTTTGAATATTCTCTGAATTCTTTTTATAGAACGTTCCTTATTAGGTAGGTGTTATTTATTGCTTTGTAGGTGACAAACCAGCAAGCGTAACATAATTTCCAATGGCTTTACATGTCTTGACATGCTTTTTACACCTCACAGTTTTGTGTGCCTAAGGCTGCAATAGTATAGAACTAATAATATTAGCTATATGCTCATGTTATTTAATTAATCAAATCATATGCAAAACATAAAATCAGTCAAACAGGTTAAACTGGTAATGAAAGAGTCTTTAGATAAGAGAATCTCGTTTTAAAGCCTGATCAAATCTAGTGAACCTGGTACATGAAGAGACGTGAATCATTTGCATCTTTCTCTTTCTTTCTTTCTTTCTTTCTTTCTTTCTTTCTTTCTCCCTCTATTATCCCTCCTCCCTGTTAGCCACCAAGCCACTATTTCTCCTCTTTTGCATTTTATTGCCCCAATATTAGCTGAAATCCCCCACACACACTCATCTCAGTGGCAGGTGGGCTCAAGGGGTGGGGTGTTCCCTCATCTCATTCGGTTTGTATTGTACTTCCTCACACCTCCTAATGGCCTGCCTGATAGATACGAGACTGAATGCATGAAGAACAATGGCAAACCATGATGATTCTCTCTCAAAGGAGAGCCTATGACAGCTCAGAGAGAGTTCATAAACAGGGCACTATTTCATTAACATCCTTAGATGTTTTACTGGTTAGTTTTTTTTGTTATTATAGTAAGTCCCTTACTAAGAGATATAATTGTGCAAATGATTTTTTTATTGCATGCATTCATCTGATATTAAAGTTACATTTTGATGTCAAAAGCAGTTTGCGAGCATGAACTCTGTGAGGTAAAGATTTGCCTAAAGCAAATGAACAAAGCCATGAAATTTTGCATTAGACAAAGTCCTAAACAGTCATCAAAAAGATGGGTGACACCTCAGATAGGGTGAAATGAAGCTGACGAGGAGCGTTTGCTTCAAATTAGTACAAACCAACAACAATTAGATGCCGAAAAAATGTGTGAGCTTCAAATAAGATCGTCTGCAATTAAAAGTGTGAGAGAGGGACGCTCTGCTCCAATATGCTCAAAAGACATTCACCCGTTCCACCGAGTGTGAATGAGAGTCTCTAAGCAGCAGAGCCTCATTATATTGAATGCATTGGAGGGAGGGGGCAGAGAGTGGAGGATGACACTTTGACCCTGATGTAATCTACAGGTCTGTGGGAGGTGTGGATGCCCTTCGTGACCTGCTCAGTGTAAGTCAATAGCCAAACTCAAATGCATGAATGCTTCATTAGTTCAGCTGACTGTGCATGGCAGTGAGAACATAGAAGATTGGCTTGGTCTTTTACATTTGCTTTTAATAGCACAGTGTTGCCAAGACAATTTTTATTTTATTTTATTTTACAGTTTATTTAAGAATTTATTTTGTGAACAAAGATTTTTATTTTTTATTTTATGCATTATGTATTTTATTTTTAATTTTAATAATTGTATTTTTATTAAATTGACGATTTTAAGATGTCCTCTGTCAAATGAAAAGGAACTCAAATAATGAATCTATAGAAATTATTATCTTTATTTATTGATTTATTTATTTGCTTAAATCAGACCTTCAAAACCCTGTTTATGAGCTTGTTTATAAAGGGAGGGATATTTAAACTGAGGGTTTTGTGACACTATTCAGGTGTAACCAGTACGTGATCATTACATCATCCTGCAGAAAATGAAAATGACCTCACAGGCCCTGAAAAAGTGAAACAGATCATTTTCACAGGGCCTTTATGGTCAGATAACCGTTCACCCTTTGAGGCAGAGACATGTTAAAACAAAAAAAAGTCAGAATAAAGGTTACTTACCTATCTTTCTTTGGGGCAGGGAGTTTTGGTTCTTTTTTTCTCTCCCTATTTTGATGTGGTTTGAAGATTTGGAGAGCTTAAAATAATCACATTATTTCAAAGAAAGGAAAAATGACAGGTTCATGAGGCAGTTTTATGAAATGACTTTCTTGTGCAATAAGCTGTTGAATTGTACTGTTTTTATCTCTTGCTGTTGTGCTGTGAGCCCTGAGGGACTGATCCAGCACAAGATCTGGTCCAGGTGATGCACAAATCTCAAAGATTAGAGCCCACACAGCCTTGGGCCGTCTTCCAGTTTCTGTGTTTTTCAGAAAGAGACCCAGCGAGAACGACTCTCAGCCTCAGGCTTTGAATAACAAGGTGTCTCCCATGTGCACATGCTCCTTTTAGCAGTGCCATTTTTCAGCATATTTCTTACAAAATATTTTGGCGTGTTAATGAGGAAGGAGGAAACTCAAACTGGAACAATCCGGTCGGACCGTACATGGCTTCATAACTTGGGTGAAGTTATCTAAAGCAAATACATTGATGTGTCTGAACCACCATTAGGGAGAGTATGTGAATTATACAGTATTGACTTTAGAACACATAAGGAAGGTGAAGGAGGGCCAGTAATTGTGTGTCCTTTTCAGTAACTTAAGTAATTTAAGCTTCCTAATGCTTAAAGGAATCGATCAATTTGTGGTCCGTAATGGTTGTGGATCTCACAAGTTGTGAGAGCTTTTGCATGACCCGGCAAATGCAAAGCGTCCATTAACACAAGGCGTCAGCTGAGAGCCCCCACTTTCTCATGCTCTATATATGAGTTTATAGCCCCACTTTTCCCCAGGGTTCCCTTTCCCCCTTTCTTCTCTCTTATATAGATTGTAGCATATCAAACTGTGCTATTATAACATTTTCAATGAAGAAGGGCTTTTTATTGAACCTCTACTTGCACTACAATTATGAGGTGTTTTCCTTTTCTGTCATTTATTTTGCATTTAAAAAAAGGTTGAATGATATAATGTAACATAAAACAGTTTGCACTTCTTTTGTAAAATGCTAAAGGGCACATAATTCGTGTTTTTATTGTTTTTTTGTGGTGAGGTAATATATGAGAGCCTTTTATGAGAGGATTATGATGGTATGGGCATGTAAATATTTGATAACTTCTAAAAGGACCTAAAAGGCAGACCACATGTAGAGAAGCTTTGATTTCTTTGATGTTCTGATACTATAAAGTCATCATCCACTTGCAGTATAATCTTGACTAGTCATAATATTAACCTTAAACTGTAGAAGACGTAGGATATTATATTTCACACTACCCAGCTTTCATGCTGTGATAAAATAAAAAAATTAAAAAAGAGATAGAATAAAATAAAATGGCTACATTCTTGTCAGCCTTTTAAAAAAGTACTTTACATAAGTAAAATGTTTAACTTTGTGCTATAAAATATAAATGATGCTACTTTATCATTACATCATCCTGCAGAAAATAAAAATGACCTCACAGGCCCTTACAAAAATGAAAGTGTTCAATTCGGTAGAAATCGCGATCGCGTTCCCCTCAGTAGAAATCGCGTTTCCCCCTCGGGGGGCCCCCTCCATCGTCAGGCCCTTAGAATCGTCCTAACCTCCCCTCCCTTACGGCGCCCCTGCTTGCGGCTAACTACTTCTCCTTCTCCACATCCAAACCAAGTTTAGCTGCAGGTAAAAGGTTATCTTTTTTAAAAGCCAGATTTTGTGAGAAAACCTCAAAGGCATTGTGTGAGGGGAGTGCTGTATCTCTGCACAATTTGGTCCTTTTTTAAAAACCCAGACTCATTTCATAACAATCTCCAGAGCCACTAAAGCCCATTTTTTAATCATTCTAATGAAACACTCGGATGACATATCAGTCTCCTTCATCCCACACATTTACTCTGGATAATGTTTATCACTTTCGTTGTGCATCAAAGCATGCGAAAGATTTCAGATGCTCTGGTTTCCTGATAACTGGAATCCTGGAGTCTGTCAAACCAAGACCAGACGTCCAGACAAAGACCTAATATCTGAAACCGAGATCAAGATTTCTGACAAAAAACAGACCGAGGCCCAAATAAACAATAATGCAAAGCAGTCTCAGTTGGAGGGTGTCGTTTTTCTTTGATTAGCACCCCCTTTTTTAACCAAGACCTAGACAACAGAGACAACAAGCCCACTGATCACAAAGACATGAGAACCTCAGTAGCTATTCTACTTTGTAATGAAATGTTTAACCACCTTTAACCATTTAGAGGCTCATACGACAATGCTTAGATAACAGGGTGTGGCTAAGCTAATAAAAACAAGCAGAAAACACTATTACTGTTGGGACTGACAGGCTGCGATACCCATTATCCCACATGCATTTTACCACAATAAATGCAAAGCACTGAAAACCAAGATAAAAAAGCTTGAAATGAATTATTAAGTAGCTTTAGTCATAACACAAATGAAATAAGCATCTACAGAGGAAGCGAAGAAGCTACTTGTCAAAGAGCATGTTGTTCCTGTTTAATGGCATGAATTTAATCATGGTGGGAGGTTTAAGAATTTCTTAGAAAATATGAATGCTATGAGTTTCCTCCCATTCAATTAGCAAGGTGCAGAACAAAGTCAAAAAATTATCAAAAATGATAAGAGGTTAATGGCTACATTTTTACTTTTTATGATAACACTGGAATTCGCTTTATGCTTTAAAGGGGTCATATGATGCGATTTCAAGTTTTCCTTTCTCTTTGGAGTGTTACAAGCTGTTCGTGAATAGATAAGATCCCTAAAGTTGCAAAGACTAAAGTCTCAAACCCAAAGAGATATTCTTTATAAAAGTTAAGACTCATCCACGCCCTCCTAAAACGCCTCGTTTAAACACGTCCCCACATGTCTACGTTACTGTGTGGGAAGATTTGCATAACGCCACCCAAATGTTCACATAAAGAAAGAAGGCGTAACTTTGATTCTCGCTGTAGTATTGTTGCTGCCACCACCGTGGAGACCATGTCGTGGAGATGCTATGTGTTTCGGAGTGAAGGCGAAACTACTTTGTTTGGCCTTCCAAAAGAGGACACAACTAGAAATCAGTGGTTAAGTTGTATTTACAACACTGTTCCAGAACAGTTCAACCCAAATATTCAGATGTGTGCAGCGCATTTTACGGAGGACTGTTTCCTGAACCTGGGAAAGTAGCCTAAAATGCCGTCTACACACAAAGGCTGTACCTATAAAGTGGGGCAGTTCCAACTTTGCAAGGACAGTCTGGCACTTCTGTTTTCATATTAAAAGAATTTGCCGCCGATTCAAATGCGAGTTTTGAGCAGTGTAGAGTAGCGCTTGTTGTTAGTCGTTTCTCCGATCACAACATGGGTTTATGTTTACGCGGCGCAACATGCAACGCAACGTGTAAAAAGACAGTACAAGTCATTATGATCAGTTATTATGTCCCCACTGGATGCAAGAAATGCCTCATTTATAATGGGTTTTAATGTTTTTGTCTCGTCGCACCGGGACACAGCATCACAATATGGTAAGGGGCGTAATATTTCCGTCACACGCTTGAGGTATTCTGCCAATCACAACGCACTAGATCGCTGGCCAATCAGAGCACACCTCGCTTTTCAGCGAGCTTTGTAAAAATCGACGCGTTTCAGAAAGGTGGGGCATAGAGGAGCAACAATAATGTACAGTATGTGGAAAATAATGTGTTTTTTTAACCTTAAACCGCATAAACATTTCATTACACCAAATACACAAAATAATGTTCTTTTTAGGAACATCATATGACCCCTTTAAATTGCAGTGACAGAAACTGAGCAGAGCAGAGACTGTGGAGGATCTGAGGATGTACAATACACAGTGTTGTTATTGTTAACTAAAACTATTAAAATTGTTTTGGCAAATGAAGCTGAAATAAAATAAAAAAAATTATAAATATATTGGATGAAAAACTTAAATGATAAATTATAAGTGTTGCCTGAAATAAGTTGAAGTAAAACTAAAATAAAAATAAATTAAAGCTATATAAATATTTAAATAAAATGAAAACTGAAAATATGAAAATAAAAGCTCATTCAAAATATTGTATTATTATAATGAAATATTAATATTATGCAATATACAATATTAATAAAAATATAAAAGAGTATATAAATAACACTGCATACAACTTGGAAGGAAACATAGCATGAAAAATGTTGCAAAGATTAAAGGAAGATGCAGATGTTGGTTCTGCTGAGCATGTTTCGTCCTGTTGGATTTGTAAATCTTTGCAGGTCTCTGTTGTGGAACTATGGAAGTCTGTCTGAGATCCTGTCATGCCATTGACTGAATTTCACAAGCCCTCCGGCAGATTTTCAGACAAAAAAATGGCACTTTGTGCTTTTCAGACATGGTCGCATTCCAAGCGGGGTCAAACCGCTCCAAATTTCCAAACACCAAACACATCCGCAGCCAAAAAGATCTGCCCAGACATCATCGCAATTGTCACTTGTCAGTCACGAAACACCCCTCCCCGTCTTTCACGCTCAGAGTGTCCCTTACAAACATCATCATTATTAGATAGCTTTCATATGTCCATGTAGACAGACAATTTCCTCTTGCAGAATGTATATGTATCTAAACCTTTGAAACAACAAACATGAGTAAACCTACAGCGTCTGAAAGAAACTCAGTAATATGGAGCACATATTCTTACTGAATACCCTGGACAATACTGGTGTTTGTATTCTGAACTGAAACGTCTTTGCATCTCTTGAGGCTATAAATCTTTAATGAAGTGTTTGTCTCTGACTCAAAGTGCTCAGATCCCTTCAGTCTTCACAATAAAAAAGTGTCTAAGCTTTGTGAACCGGTAAGACTTGTATTGAGTGACTCACAATGACTGCATGAGTTACTGCTTAGAAACAAGTATTTGTTTGAGCATTGTGACTAATTCAATGTACAAAAAAGGTGATGTTCCAGTAAAAAGAAGAGTCAACTGGATGTAGGCCACATTTGCCTGAAGACAATTCCACGTTACTCTAGATTTGTTCAGAAATGAACAGTCTGTCATTATTTACTCACCCTCATGTCATTCCAAGTCAAATCAAGTCACATGTATTTATATAGCAATGCAGGTTGTTTCAAAGCAGCTTTACAGTAAGAAAATAGCAGTATAAATGTTGCAAATGAATACAATTTCAGATGTGAAGCATCTCTAACCTGTTTTTGTCTAAAAAAATGAATAGGATAGTTCACTCCATACTAAACCGAGTATGGGTCACCATACTTGGCCACATGTCACGTCACTTTCACTTTCACTTTCACTCCAAAATGAAAATTTGCTGAAAATGTACTCACCTGCTCACCAATGGATCCTATTCATTTAAAGTCAAAGTTTAGAACAACATGAAGTAAATGATGACATCATTTTTATTTATAATTTTTTTTCTCCAACACAAGAGCTTTTTAGTTTTATCCATTTGGTTAAATCTCATGTCCATCCTTGTGTAGAATTCAGCGTGGTGACAGTTTTATGCTGACTTGACGTGTTATGTGTGAGGAGCATTTTCACAAATCATCTGGGTCACCACAATACAAATTGACATTTGCCCTCTTTCCCAATCACTCAGTGATTCAGAGGCCAGACCTTCGCTCGGTCTGAAGCAGAGAACATAACATATCCTATGCATAATGCAGCACTTTTTACATCACAGCACAGGCCGCAGGCGGCTGCATTGTGTCTCAGGTCTCTGTAATGAATTATGAAAGATGAGCAGCTCCTCTACAGCTGGAGCAGGTCGGGAGACGTGTGTCCGGAGCTGGTCTGCGCTCAGCAGGGGGTCTGCTATAGGATGCACTCAACCGTCCCATCCCCTACTGCTGGCACGGTCTGGCGCTTCTGCCCTGGACTCTCCTGTACATCTGGGTCAGAGGGTATAAATGGCACTGCATTCCACTGGTGCAGTTTGTCCTGGTGAAACTACACCCTGATGGTGTCCAAAATCAGAGCAATCTAAGATAAAAAAAAATAAATAAATGTCTGATTGCCAAAAGGTCTGGGTGGCATTTCCTGTCTAATTCATAACTGTAAATACCAATTTCTACACTGACGATAAACATGATTTCATGTTTCAAGCCTGTGAGTGTCTATAGAGTTACACAACTCCTTGAACAAAACCAGTTTTTTTTTATACAGCTTTGTACATTTCTTCTTCACAGTTGTTTTGCAATATCTAATTGTAATTGCAATATTTAAAAAATAAGTTTCATTAGTAACCTAGCCATCAAAATAAAAAATAAAAAACATGTGGTGCATTTTTAATGTTGTAAAAGGTCTTTCTCCATGAAAAGGTACATTTTTACACACATGCTGCTCAGAGGCACATAAATGCATTTACACAAAAATTACAATTGCAGAAATTATACTACCATTCAAAAGTTTGGGGTCAGTAAGATGTTTTATTTATTTATTTTTTTAAGTAAATTAATTATTTTGTTCAGCAAGGATGCATTAAATAGATCAAAAGTGACAGTAAAGTCATTTATAATGTTACAAAAGATTTTTATTTCAAATAAATGCAGTTTTTAAACTTTACATTCATCAAAGAATTCTGAAAAAAATGTATCGTTCTTTCCACAATAATATGAGGCAGCACAACTGTTTTCAACATTGATGATAATAAAAAATTAGCAACACATCAGCATATTATAATGATTTCTGATTCATCATGTGACACAGAAGACTGGCATGTATTTAATACTCAAAAAACATTAAAATAGTAAACAGTTTTTTATTAAATTGAAAATATATTTCACAATATTACAATATTTTTATCAAATAAATGCAGAAAAAGAGATTTATTTCAAAAACATTAAAAATCTTACTGACCACAGTAGTGAACAGTAATGTCATAAAATTAATGTTTTAAATCTGACATTATAAATATATATGCACTCAGGAACTTAAACATATGAATAGAAATGTGAAATTAAAAATGATAAAATATATGCTCTGTCATGACAACAACCAAATTTAAAGCTGCTGTTCTCTCAAAATCTAAAGCAAAAGCTGCTCATATTCATCATTTGAGCAGAACAACAGGAGCATGTGCATTTAACAGGAAAAACAAAGAAAAAGAGTCTTTGGTAAGAAAAATGGTTAAAAAAAACTTTACAAGTGTTTTAAGAACGTCTCAGGTTATTTGAAGCCAATAACGTGATATTTAGCCCCTGGAATGTGAATTTTACTGGAAGATCCCCACCGAAAAACGTGTATTTTACGATTACGATGCGATTTTTTTACAGGGGAACCCCCCTCGAAATATGATTGGACTAGTTTTATTGCGAAAACCTGGCAACCCTGTTCATAGGCGCCACCTGCTGTCAGAGAGTGTGTCTCATTCAGACCTGCTGTTTTTGTTTCGTGCAGATGTGTGGATTTTAGAAAGTGTACAAAGACTTCACGTGCACACTTACCATAACATGGATTTAAAAATACCGTTCTAAGGGGCCCTTGTGGCACTTTGAAAGAGCAGCCCATAGATGGAAATGGTTCATCCCAAAACACTACGTTTGAGAAGTCATCAACTCGATCTAAGGTATAATGCTGGAGTGGCTAGCAGTAAATCTCTAGCTGAGGGAGCAAACACCCAGCTCTCAATCGAGAGGGGGCTCGACCTACAGCATGTTCCAATGCTGGAACGGCTAGCAGTAAGTTACCTTAGCTGAGGGAGCACAACACCCAGCTCTCAATCGAGAGGGGGCTCGACCTACAGCATGTTCCAATGCTGGAACGGCTAGCAGTAAGTTACCTTAGCTGAGGGAGCACAACACCCAGCTCTCAATCGAGAGGGGGCTCGACCTACAGCATGTTCCAATGCTGGAACGGCTAGCAGTAAGTTACCTTAGCTGAGGGAGCACAACACCCAGCTCTCAATCGAGAGGGGGCTCGACCTACAGCACGATCGTTAGAAATCAGAAGGGTAAGCGTACTGCAAGCTAGCCAAAAAACTCGGCGCATCCGAGAGGCGGAGGAAGGGCCTAGTTCGCCTGATGCTGCTGGTTCCAGGTGCTCTGGGAAAACAGAACTGAACTCTCACGTGAGAGGTGAACTCCGAATTCAGAAAGGAGTAGCGGGCTCATAGGTAACCCTTTGATGAAAGGGGAGCACTGCTAAACACTACCACGAGAACAGCCCACGGAGCGAGGAATCCAACTCCTCAGAAAGGGAGAGAATTCAAACGCTCGAAAGAAAGCACCAAGCTCACAATAACCCTCAATGGTGAGGGGAGCGATGCTTCAAAAGTGTGTCAACAGAGACACACTGGTTGAGTGGAGCCCCCAGGCACCGGGTCTAAACCAACTCAGAGAAAGGGAACGAGGCTAATAACGCGTAACCCTTACCATACAGGATTTCAGAAAAGTGCGCAAAGTATAACGTGCACACTTACCACTATGTGAATTTTAGAAAGTGAGCAAAGTACTCAGCGTGCCCACTTACCACTATGTGGATTTTAGAAAGTGCGCAAAGTGTTCAGCGTGCACACTTACCACCATGTGGATTTCAGAAAGTGCACAAAGCTTAGCGTGTGCACTTACCATAGCATGGATTTAAGAGCTTCCCAAGCATCTGTTCACAGATACCCAGAAGTACTGAGCCAAACGGGAGAGGCAAGCTCAAATACAACCCTCTAAGGCGAGGGGAGCACTGCCTGGGACAGCATACACAAGAAGATTCTCGCAAATGCCACCTATACTTCCCACTCGATGCCTCAGCAAGAGGGTATATCCTGGTGATCGGGAGGCCCCTCAGGGCGACCTAGATACGGTAGACCAGACAGGGCAGCCTGAAAGCATAAGCCCAGCCCGGACGTCCAGGAAATTTTGCAGTGCCGTGCCGGGGGCCTGATGGTAAAGAAGGCTCCCGCAGAAGCCTGTGACCTGGCTGCATGATCCAGGAAGCATGAAGCCGGAACCAGAGCTATCATACCGGCTGGACACCATATCGACGAGTGAAGTAAACACTGCAAGTCGAGCACCCGGTTTCTGAATTCAACAGAGGGGCGTGCTCACCGAGGACCTACCCTAGAAGAAGGACAGAAACACACAGGTCCCGGAGAACACTGCAAAGAAAGCAAGCAGATGGATTATACACACAACCACCAGCGCATTAAATACTCCCCTCGATGTTGGCATAACTCGTATGCTGGAATCGATGGATGCGTGAGGAAAACGACCTCTTCCATTCCTTCTCGATCTCTGTATGGAGATCAGGAATAAAAGGAAGGCTCACCTGAGCTGGAGGGTTATGGCCAGAAAGATAACACTCATCGAGACGACCTCGCGACGTCACTTTCTTTGCCCGCTTCCACGTCAAGTCAAGCCTCGCTGTGGCGCGATCCATAACTTCCAAAAGCTCATTATACGCAGGGCAGGAGGATTGGGAAGGCTCAGCCTCAGCTTCTTCACCCTCCTCAGACATTTCCTGCTCTTCCTGGGCTGAACCCAGCAGAGCACTGGCCCCTGGATCAGACGATGTTAATGAAATAACATCATCCTCCGGAGGCTCACTCTCGTCCACAGCCGACAATCGCGAGAGGGAAAACCCCTCTTTAAACTCATCGGCCAGATCCACCTGCGATCCCCACGAGCTCATTCCCTTCCGTGCCTCAGTAGCGGCGGGTCCTGAATCGCGGGAAGCAGATGGCTGCCCCTCTTTCCTTGAAGACAAAAGAGAGCGGAGCTTTTTCATTGGAAAACGCTCGCAGTGCACGCTGACTGCCCCCTCGAGGACATCGCGTGCGTGCTCTTTGCCCAAACAAACAACGCATAGATCGTGTGTGTCATCAGATGTCAAATAACGACGACATGGATGCACACATCCTCTAAACGCTTTGCTAGTGCTCGCCATAATGATATCAATAGAGATCGCTCTTACCACAGAAATGCATGCTTCAAACAAAACAGTCAGTGAAGATGAAGAAGAGGATGATGTGTTCTCCCGGCGCCTATTTATACTATAGTCGCACCGGTAGTGACGTCATGGCTGTCGCCGGCCAACGTGTTGTTGGTGTTTTTTCAATGTATGCTTCAGACACGGGTCACAACGAGGCGTGCCCCATAGCGACCCCTCGAGAACGCAGTTTGAAGTTCCCTTGAAAGGGAACTGGTAAACTTTTGATACCATCAGCATTGGTTTCTCAAACAGATTAACCTTGGTCTTAAATTAAAGGCTGTTTTCAGAGAGGACTCTTCATTCACATTGTTATTTAGTCTAGGGCTCTTCGTCTGGGGATTTGGCCCTTAATGTTTTGTTTGGTTAAAATATATGAGTTAATTTTCCAGCAGCTGATTTTCTAATTTCCTCATACTCAGAACAAAACAATTGCCATTATCTTGCTAAAAAAAAAGAAGCTTATCCCAACATCATAGCAATATTACACAGTATCTAATAGACTGAGTGTTTCATTCACTGCTAATGTTTTATCCACAGTCTCCAGAGACAGACAGCGGCAGATAGGCCCATCTGTCTGGATATGGTACAGTGCATCAATGTTTCATGATTCCTTTCCTGTCTGGTAATTTCTTGCAAACTCCATCTCACAAAATGACACCACTTGTCTATTTTAAATATATCTTCTCCATTAATTAGCTTAACCCTGCCATGCAATTTAACATTACATGAAATTGCATCATAGATAATTCCATTACGACACAATAAATCACCGCTCACATATTACTTTTAGCCATTGCAATTAGCACATTGCGTTGCAATTGAAATGAAGTCATCATTCTTTCTAACTAATAAGGTCGCCCGCATCCTCTAAAGATCCTCTGCCTGGCCTCATCTCACCAGACGAGAACATTTCTTAGGTATTGCTCCTGATGACAACCTCACTCACACACAATTCGAGATTTACCCACTGGAGGACTGGCATATTTACTTCTCATATCCCACTGTCCCTCCTCATATTGTATTAATATCCTCATCACCATATAATGAAAGTCATTTTTTCTATGCATTTATCATGACCTACTTAGCAGCATGTAAATTTTTAATTTGCTGTGGCTCTGACATTACAGCAAGACATCCTTAATATCACTCTAATATATCTTACTGTACTAACTGTGAATTAATTTGAGGGGATATGCTGTATGAACAAACATTAGACTAATTTATCTGTTTATTCAGAGTGAATAGAGAGTTGGTACAGTTTGTGTACTGGTACAACACTGCAGGACATATGAAAGCACCTCCAGTTATTAGAATATGACTAAAGTGCTTTCATCTGAAACAAGAGCTATGCTTACACAGGCATCAATTATCAAACAATACTCCTCGCTAACATAATAATCTGAAAAGGAAATCGCCAAAGCATTTTCCAATTGCGTAAATATGGTCATATTTGTAATAAGAACCGAAAACAAGATGCAGAGATTTTAGTTTTGTTACTCAAGTAGCCTACACATAATCTGAGGCTTTACCATAATCATTTTGGCACACCCTAGCACAGTTTATCTAAACGCCGCAATAGCCTATGCCTATACACTTAACATTTTGTATCTATTTGCAAAATGCAATTCTATAATCAATTAATAAATTACAAGAGTTTTTAGCTTTGTACTACTGTCCCTATTGTTAGCCTAGGCTACTACAATTCTCCACCGCAATGATTTAACTTATTTTTTATTTATTTAATTGAATTAAATTAATTAATTTTATTTAATTCAAGTGTAATTTATTGTAAATGTTATGCTACCCCTTGCTCATTGTTTCTTATTTTCCTGTTTTGTTGTTTACCATAGTTGTTTAGGCCTACTCGTTATATTGTTGTTGTTGGTAACATATCTTGTGAGATGTATTCATCCATAGACTGTAAAAAAAAAAAGTATTCATCTGTATTTACTTTTTTATATATGCTTAATAAAGGTGGTTATATGGCAGGCGTGGCCAGTTTATCTTTGAATGTGCGAGGCTCAGTGTTGCCAATTTAGCAATTCTGTTGCTAGATTTAGCAACTTTTCAGACTACCCTAGCAACTTTTTCTTCCAAAAGCACCTAGCAACAAATTTAGCTATTTTTAAAAATTTATTTGGCAACATTTAGCAAATTTTGATAAGTGACTCAAACGATAAAAAAGGCACACATTTTCCATCTAAATTACACAAAGAGGAAACCAAAGGTGCCTAACAGTACACAATTCACATGAATTAAGTTAGCTGCTATTAGCAATTGTTTAATATAATAATAATAATTGAATAATTGTTCATTTATGATACACCTTGTTAGTAGCTTGTACTTGAGATTGTTGATCAGTTGATCAAGAAAAATATATAGAAAAATGAAAAATGTAGTAATTTTCCAGCACATTATCCATAACCCGAAAACACAAAATACAATGCGTAATTTAAAATGTAGGTAAAAAAACGTGTGAATAATAATTATGGAAAATTCCTTCATATTAATAGATTTTGCCCTATTTTTACAGACTTTTCTTAGTGTAGCATACGAACTACTAATACACTGCTTAGATCTATAATTGTTCAGAATGAGTAGTTTTACTAGTTTACTAGCTAATAAAAATAAATTTAAATTGTAATTGTTAAAAAATGTGAAAGTGTGAAATAATTCAATGTTGTATTTAAAATTAGTTATTTATATTTTAATATTATATTATGCATTTATATTATTTTATAAACACATCTAAATTAACATATTAAAAAAAAAAAAAATTTTTTTGCTGAGATTTGATGCAGTGACACAATTTTGCCTCGTGATTGCGCAATGACGTCACCGCGCAATGACATCGCGTCATTTAGCAACTTTTAGCAACAAATCAATCTTCCTTTAGCAACTTCCCCTGAAAATTAGCTGGCAACACTGGCGAGGCTTCCGGTGTCATCTGCTTCCAGTTGTTCTCGTTGTATTGCTATTTCTTACCATATCATTTTAATTAATTGTCGTAATCATAAAAACATTAGTTTGAAATGCAAATAGTGTACTGTCTCTCACATTCATAGAAAAGGGCTTACTTCCGCGACAGGGCTGGTTGGACTCATCTTGTCTATTGGCGCGTTATCAGTTTCTTTGTTCCGCGATGTTTGTTTTTTTTTCACTGCGTGAGAATAATTCAGAGTCTCACGCAGAATGCTTAAAATGTGGCATCCTTGTTCCACGTTGCAAAATAATGTATCCAAAATAAAGATAATAGAAGAATACAAATTTTGAATAACGTGTTGGCCCTATGTTAGTAACAGGTAATGTAGGCTACTTTTGAGACTCCACTTTTGTTTTGACTCTGGAGTGGGGCAGCAATAAAACTATAAAAAAATCTCCTAAAACAGTGCTCTGTCAAATTAACTGTAAGACAACCATAAAGAAACGTTAAAGTCTAAAACATTCTAGCCAATGTGTTTTTTTCAAACAATGGTGAGGCTCCCCCTAGTGGTTACTGCGTTTTAACAGGAGAGGAAATCGAGACTGTTCTCACAACCCTACAAGACTTTATTAATGGCATTTGCATGCAATAAAAATACAAACACAAAAAATAAAAACAAACATGATTCACAAAAGAACTGTCTGAATTTGTAATATATTGCATATGCTGAAGCATCTGAAATAAAATAGGCATTCTTATAATCCCTTTTCCAAAATGAAACATTCCTCCTTCCTCGTTAATAAGATACAAGTTCGCTAAATCAAAGCGAGGCGCTTCATGCAGCTGTAATAACTTTATGAAATGTTTTCTTTCACCTGTTCTTTCACAACGCTGTCAATCCTAAAGCCTTAAATCTTGCTTTAATGTGGCACAGCTTGAGCACAAATCCATTACAATAAATTGCAAAGCAGTTTTAAATGGATAAAATGCTCTATCTGCACAAATATCCTTTTAAAACCACTGTCGATACACAAGCATTGCTCCCGTTGTAATCCTCTTTCTCACACCAAATGCACTCTGTACATGTTAACTTTAAAATAAAATGTTGCGCATTTCAACATTTGTGCCTTAAGTATATAAGTTATTATATATTAAAATATTTTTTTGGTCGCAATATTTGCATTTCAAATGACAATCGTGCTGTATATGCCGACAAAGCTTTTTAATTTAAAAGGTCAGATATTAATAATATGGATCCCCAGTTCCCACCTCCACCAGTGCTGTTGTATTAGTCCTACACAAAAAGAGCTCTGGGATCACGGGAAGTTAACGCAACATCTTGAGTTTGCGGTAAAACGACACGGCCATGAGGGCAGCAACGGTGCCCACAATGACGAGGACGGCCAGTGCGATGCCCAGTCCTACGGACGCCCCATTACCACTGTCCTTCTGTGCGCTGCTCACGGCTGTACAGGAATACAAGGGACAGCATGTTATTACCAAATTTTCTGGCATTCTTCTGTAAATGAATCACATTGATGAGGGAGGCTTACCTTCTTCCTTAGTGGTGAGAGCTGAAAGAAAGAACAATATGCAGTTATTATTTAGCTACATTTATGCATCTCGAAATAACTTGGACTATATCAAATGCTTTTTTCGATTAGTATCATATATTATGAGAAGGATAGCGAGGTGGAAAGCGCCATACGGTTTTCTGCTTTAGTCCTAATAGGTCCTGAGGTGATGAGGGTGGTGTCTGAGAGGCCATCTTTAATTGTCGTCGTCTGTATATCCCGTCTCCTCCTCCTGTTGCATTGCTGATCATTGAAAACGGATGAGAGTTAAACAATAAAGCACGCTCATTCAGTTAAGACCCCGACTCTTGTAGTCTGATAGGCCAGTTTGAAAAGCGCGTGGTACCTTGAACTGGGCGCAGGTGCTGGTTTCACAAAGCCTGGTGATGCAGTGGAGGTAGTAGGTGGAAATGGTCTGGTTCTGCTGCTCAATAAAGCGGAAGGCCGGGAAATTAAAGCGAGCCTTCTGACTGTTTCCGTTCTCCGACACGGTGGTAAACTGATCCTGAGAGCACCTTTAAGAAAAGAAGAGAAGGAGAATTTTTAAGTATGACAAAATGACTTTCCATGGCTTTGTTGAGTTTATAAAATAATTCTGTAGAGACTCTAAAACAACAATTTCTAATTGATGAAATATTATTTAAATGATCATATTTTTATTTGAATTGAATTGAATTTTTATTTATGTTATTTAGTATGAATAAAAAAAGAAAATAAATTAGACAACCAATTAATTTCCATGGTTTACTCGTGAGTATTTAAATAATTTTATAGATTAAAACAACTATTTAAATTGATGAAATATTCTTTAAAATGTTTTATTTTGTTATATTATGTATTTATTATTCTTAGTATAAATACAGTATATATAAAATAAATTAGATGACGAATTTCATGGCTTTGTGGCTCTGTTTTAAAAATAACCTTCTAGAGACTCAAAAACAACATTTCTTATTCCAATATATTATATTTTATTATATTAGATTAGTTGTATTAATTATATTACATTAATTTAATATAAATATAGAAATAAGTAAAATATAAAAGAAATGATATTATATTATAAATGTTATTTTTAACATGACTTTCCTGACATTTCCCTTTTTTTAGACTTACGGGACAAAGAGGTTGAAAAAGGTTGAATTTGAGGGTAAGGCTGAGATGGAGGCATAGCATCGATCCAGCAGAACATGATACCTGTAGAGGACAGAATCGGTCATTTTCTACATTAACTAATGGAGGCATATCTTAGAAGAAGCATCAGCAAATGTTACTCACTGTGAAGTCAAGTTTGCTGCAATGACTTGCACGTAGATTCTGGTTCTGAGCTCAACACCAAGAGCAGGGATAACGAGTGGAGTTGTGTAGTTTATATCCTAGAGACACAATTCAAATATGACGTTTTGGACACAGTATGACATAGCATAGAAAAAGCTTTAGATTTTGGAAACTTTTTCCCTCGTTGTGTATTTACTTTGAAGAGCTGCATGCTTAAAGTGCTGATGAAGCTACCATTGTTGTCAATCACTGCAATGGAGGAGGATGACCTGAAGAGGGAGGCAAAGGTTAGACATTTCAAATGATACACAGTTAGAGCCCATGGAAATAATTATACACTACTCAGTTAAGAATGTCAACAAGCTGCACACTCTACACTAGTGTTCAAACTACTGTTAACTACTGTATCAAAAATACAGTAAAATAGTGACATTTTGAAATATGACAGCAATTTAAAATGATAATTTTCTAATTTAATATATTTGAACATTTTATTTATTCCTGTATTGGCAAAGCTTCATTATTCCAGTCTTCAGTGTCACATGATCCTTCAGAAGTCATTCTAATACACTGATTTGGTGCTCAATAAATGTTTATTATTATTATCATTATCATCATCATCAGTGAAAACAGTTTTTGTGGAAATCGTGATACATTTTTCATTCAGGATTTTTTGATGACTAGAAAGTTCAAAAGAAAAGCATTTATTAGAAATCTTTTATAACAGTATGTCTTTACACTCACTTTTGACCAATTAAATTCATCCTCGTTGATTTAAAACGGTAAGCCAGAACATGGGCCAGTCCAAAAGTTCCTTAAAACTCTAAGACCAACCAGCTTAGGCTGGTTTAAGATTTTTTTTTAAATTTCAGCAGAATTAATCTATTAAGAGAGTTAAAAGAGCTTACACATCAACTTGTGTATTGTTGATCAGGTACTCGAGAGGATATGCACAGGAGTAAAAATAACTCAGCTCGGCGTTGTAGGTCACTGTTCCTATTGTGGGGTCAAAAGATCTGATCACCCCACTGATGTTCACCGTCTGGATGTTAGAGAAGTCCGAGAAGATCCCTGTCCCTGGAGCGCTGGTGGTCTACAAATTAAGACAATGAAAATAATTAGACTTGCAGAGAAAGGTTACAAAATACAGGGAAAATGGGGGGAACTAATTATCTTTTTTTTTTTTTTTTTGCGGTTTTTAAATACTTTTCAATATGCTGTCAATGAGTAACACTGACCCCTGTTGTTAACCTCGCTACTTTGCTGGCTGGAGGCACTTTTTAACAGGCCAGAGCGAAAGATACGTTTGCTTTAAGCTGTTTTTAATTAGAGAATACTTATTCAGTGTGAATATAGTTTAAGATGCAGTAATACTCACGCGGAAGATGCTGCCGCAGGCGTCTAATTGTCTCAGCGGGAAGTTGAAGCGCACGACCGGAGGATTCGCGGTCGCATCCAGCGTTCCGCGACACAACGGATCATTTTTGATTTGATTCAGAACCAACAGACTCTCGTTATATCCAGTGTAAATGACCGGGCAAACCTGGATGGCCAAATTTATAGACTGGGTCCCGCAATACACTGAGATGTCGGTGTACGCTGTAACACAAAAACAAGCTCCCTAATGTCTTTCCTTTAAAACTGATTCATTGTTTTAGTTTTAAAAGCAGTTACAATAGGCTAATAATTGGAGACAAAACCATGCAGTACAATAGGCCTACCTGGACGCCTGAAGGAAGTCCCACACTCACTAAGAGTAAGAGCCAGTTGGCCTTTAACCAGCGCACCCAAAATAAAGAGGCTGAGGAGAACCATGCCAGCTATCTGCTCTTCATCAATGTCCAAAAATGACCGTTAAATAAGTCTCAGCACCCCAGAGAAAATCTCGAAGTTATCCTTGCTGTTAAAGATCCTTTATCTTCTCAAAGTCACTGTTGGATTAACTCTGACGGGCTTCAGTCTGTTATTTATATATGTATGTGTGTGTAGGAGACGTTAGAGAACTTCTGCAGGATTGGGCCAAAACAAGGTCATTTGCCATTCAGTATGGTTACTTGAGTTCTCAAGAACAATTCACTTTTGTGGATAAGGTACCATTACCTTGAGGCAAACCTTGAAACTTTACACATCACCTTTAAAGTTAGACCATAAACAATGACCACTGTCTTTGTCATCTTGTACATCCTGAAACATATTAACATGTAATTTAATAAACTAAATACAAACTCTATTGTAGAAGTACACAATATGTGGGAGGTCCCGTCTTCTGTCTGGACATCTATCGGTCTGACCTCTGACCTTCCATGCCTTTTAGAAGGTTTGTTACCTTAAAATCTTGATGGTCACTGCATGAAATCACACGGTTTGTACACACCTACTTTATTGATGTGATAATGATTGTCAAAGGGATTTGATGAAGGTGTTCATTGTGGAACACAAAAGATATGGTATTTTGAAAAATGTCTTAGTGTAAAATGCAATGGCATCTAAAACAACACTGGCCTCCACTGACTTTCATTACATTCTCAAAAAACAGTTGAAACATTAAACTGTTTCAAAGAAGAAAGAAAGTCATTCAGGTTTGGAATGACATGAGGATGAGTAAATGATGGCAAATTATTGGGTGAACTATCCCTTTGGGAGTAACAATACTTTAGTAATTCTGAAGCTTTTCGAATAGTAAGGTTGCATGAAAATGCTAGAGTTTTGGATTCTTTCTTGTTTCTTATCAACAGCTAATGATGTGAAATCTGTGAAAATTAGGTACCACTTCACAGAAAACACCAATGGAATTGTAACATGAACCTGTCAGCTGAGCTACCTGGGAAGGACGACACTTTTTCTAATTAGGGTCAAATCAGAGTGTAGGGTGTTGGCCTTCCTCTATTGACAAGGACACAAAACATGGAAAATGTTACAGACCTCATCATAATATGATGCTGGCCATGACGCATTCAGTGAAATCTCTTAGCAAAACAATGCTGTGGACTGTTACACACGCATAAGAAACGAAAGGGAGATAAACAATCACTGCATCAGATTTTTCTAGCTTTTGGCTCGCTGCAAGCCCTGCAGGAATCTGGGATTATATAGAGAAAGGATGCAGATTGTGAAGATCTAAAGTGGCACTGTGAGAAATGAGTGGTTTGTGTCTGTGTTGTATTTTCAATGTCATTTCTTGTGGCTGAATAAAAAAGAGTGTGATTTGAGATAAATATGGTATATGTTGCAAATTATCTATAAAACTGATATAAATGCAGACAAATGAGCAATAAGTAGTGAAATAAGACATCGGTTTGAATAAATTTTTATATTAAAACACTTAAAAAATGTCCATTATGTGCAGCTGACAAAATCTGTTCGGAAAAAACATCAGATTGTACATATTTACAATTTTAATTAAAAAATATTATAATGGCACATCAATTTAATAACACTATAAATGTGCATCTAAAAATATATTATAAAATATATTTATATTTTAAACTATATCATGCAAATTAAATTGTCTAGGTTAACAGCGTCTGTGTCATGCTGTTTATTACCATAGAAAATAACTGTGATTTGTCCCTCCATTTGTAAAAAATAAACAAAAACTGTACTAAAAATCAATATTAATTGTGCAGTATTTTCTGTGGTATTCGATCTAATCTGTTGCTGCCAACTAATATTTAACTAGGAAGACTTCTAATTTTTTCATCACTTATTCTTCTCATCGCACTTATATATATATATATATATATATATATATATATATATATACACAGTTTAAAAGATCAACAATAATTCATAAAGCAAATCATCTGCAATTTATATGTGAACAATCTACATTTAATTTGTGCTTTGCATTTCAAGACATAGGATCACAGACCCTGATACAGTTAACAAACTGAGGTATTTTAAAAGGCACTATTAGATTCATATAGTTCAAAAGGGAAAACTCGTTTGACAAAGCCGCACAATGGCAATTTTGTGACATGCGAGAGCAGTGACCAAATATTGTTTGACGTATTTCAGTGCACGTCATGGTCATCTGAAGCTGGGGTTCCAGACCCCTCTCAGTCTAGAAGGGCTGGGCTTCCTGAGCAGCCTGAGGGAGAGGATGAAGAGGCCCAGGCTCGTCACACCCAGCACAACCACACCTGATATCAAGGCACTGGTTACAGCATTCAGATGCTGGGAGGATCCGCTCGCTGCAGGGGCACAGAGAGGGGTGAATGGGGGTCAGCAGAGGTTGTGGGGATGAATGGGGTTGAGTGGGATGGGGGTCCAAATCAGACATAGTTCTGTAAATGGGTACCACAGTTGTCATGGATTTCATTTGCAGAACTTGACACTAGTGTCCATTGTTTCAGTGTGAAAACAGAGCTGATGTCTCACAGAAAGGACACGGTGGGGTGGGGTGGGGCGGGGGGACTATTAATGAAAAACATTTAGCAGGCTACTTAAAGAAATATTTTACCAAGTTGTGAGTTGTTGGTTGGAGATTCATCTGCAGAAAACAAGCGAGATGTATTTTTTAGAGGTTTTTGTGATAAATGGTTTCATGGTTTAATACATTCTACACTGAACTACATCAATTGCATCTCAAGCTTTAAGCAAATTCTACATTCGCACTCAATTCAAATGTATGTACAAATGAACAAAAGTACAAAAATAAAAATCGTACAAAAATAAAAGTAAATTTCAAATATATGAAATCTACTTAACATTACAAAGCTGGTGTTCCAAGCATGCACAGGCGCATGAATAATTAATAAGTTTGCCTGCTTTCACGGTTTGCTTTTACACCATGTTGTTATTGATTTAGCTGTCATGTTTAGAAAAATAATCCATTGATCGTTACCATTATCATGCTTTGTGTACCAAATGTTGAGGCCTGTGAGATTGACTGCATCTCTTGTTTCTCAAAACATATATTTTAAAAACATATTATATATTATAAGGTGATGTTGTCTCACAGAAATTGAAACGTGCGTTATATGGCTGTTTGAAATATGACTAGTTAACTTTTTTAAAGAAATGTATACTTTTCTGCATTAAATTGATCAAAATTGACCGTAAAAACATTTGTAACGTTACAAAAGATTTATTTATTTAAATGTATTTTTGATCAAATAAATGCAAGGCTTGGTTAACGTAAGAGAGTTCTTTCAGAAACATTAAAGTCTTACAGACCCCTCGTTACTTTTGAACAATATTTATTGTTTATTTTAATGTAACTGCTTTATATTGTACAATGTCATAAGAGTTAAGTAGATTTTACTTTTATACTGTTAATAATTCAATTTACTGAGGATGGCTCTCACCGCTCCTAGTGATTATGGGCCCTGCAGTTATGACGGCATCCCCTGAGGACGAACCTGATACAACATGTTCATCCACAGTGTCTCTCCTCCTGCGCTTTCCACAGATCTGCCATGAATAATATTACAGTCAGTGCTCTCGTTCAGTTACTGCACATAAAATACATTATCAACCAAAAAATACTTCAGCATTATGACTGTTTACCGGCATTAGTATTGCGCAGTCACCAACTCGACACAGCTTTGTAATACAGTGCAGAAACACGGTGGACATCTTTTGGTTCTTATGTTTCACAAAACGGAAAACTTCAAACGCAAAGCGGCCCATTTGACTTTTTCCGTTCTCAAATACAGTTGTCTGTGGATCCCTGTAGCACCTATTTAAACCCCCACAAAAATCAGATAAATTGATTATCTTCAGTCAGACACAACTGCAACCGTGCACACACACTCACACACACACACCCAAACACACAC
>NW_015551101.1:638568-638905 GCF_001515605.1 Sinocyclocheilus anshuiensis | reverse complement strand
ACACACACACACACACACACACACACACACACACACACACACACACACACACACACACACTCACACACACACAAATGATTTCCTCTAAAAGGCCTTTGTGCATTGTATAGTTGAGCAGGTAATGAGGACTCACCGAGTTAATGTGCACATAATTTCAGAAAATACTAAATTACCCAAAGAAAAGGTCGTAGCGTATCCCATCATTAGGGTTCCCAGAGGGGGTGGCGTAACAGTGATCCATCAGAACGTTCCACCTGTGGGGAAAACACAGTCATTTCTGCTAATAATGGGAATCAAATCTCTAATCTCAAAAAAAAAAAAAAACACCAACAGGGGC
>NW_015551101.1:632240-638373 GCF_001515605.1 Sinocyclocheilus anshuiensis | reverse complement strand
AAAAAAACACCAACACCAACAGGGGCTTAGTTAACAGAGCCTCAAAAAAGTATTTACCCATGACTAGTAATGAGTTTATACTAGTAATGAATTTATAATGAGTTTAGAATATATATATAAACATATTTCTCTGTACGATATACCTCCTGTCCAGATTTGTAGCCTTAACTGCAGCAAACACACGAGTTTTCAAGGACAGGCCGGACATTGGTATAGAGATCAGCTGACTGAAGGTTGAGTCCTGTAAAATATGAAACAAAGAAAATTAGCTACTGTAATGGTGGTCTAAGTCATTCTTCATTGCAACATGCCATTTTTACATTTTAATTTATTTTTGAGTACTACATACACATTTGTGTACACATCCACAATATGAAATTGATAATAATAGATCCTAAGAATAAATTATTTACAATCCAAATAAATCAATGTCAAATTTCATTTGTAATTCTAAGTTAATTAATTTCTAATAATAATAATAATAATAATGAAGTTTAATGTAATACAATTTTAAGTATACAACCATTAACATTTTAAAATGATTAACAATATTTCTAAAATATACATTTTTATGTATAGTTAGTTGCAAATTTTTTTAATAAATTTGTATTTTCATTTTAAGAAATTATATGTAATTTGCGGTAACACTTTATTTTAAAGCTGTCCTTGTTACAGATTACATGCACTTACTATTATAATAACAACAATAAATTATGCATAATTACATGTAAGTAACCCTAAGGAAAACCATAATCCTAACCCTAACCAAACCATATAGTAAGTACTAGTAGTTCATTAATATTACTCAGTACTTAAATATATAATTAGACTGTAACAATGACACCTAAAAATAAAGTGTAACCTAACTTACTAACTTTTGTAAATTACATGTAATAAAAACGTGGTACAGAAAATGTATGAAACATTTTGTATTGCTACACAACCATACTTTAAAATGCATTTTATTTGAATGACTACAGAGATCACTCACATTGTAAAGCACTAGACTGAGAGTGCTCAGGAAAGTGCCGTTGTTGTCTTTCACTGATATTGCAGCAGACGATCTGGTAAAGAAGAATGAGATTAAAACAAGATATTATGGCTGTATATTCACAGCAGAACATATAAGCAAAGGATTGATTATTCTGATAAATGCAGAGTTGTAGTTGTAGAAGTAAGTAGGTTATTACATCAGGAAACACTCACGATGCCAGCTGGCTGTTATTGAGCAGGTACTCCAGAGGATAACTACAGCTGAATTTATACACCAGTCCTGGCAGGTAGCTGATAACAGTTGGAGGGTCTGGGGTGTCAATGTAGCCTGATATATTACCCATCTGTACCATGGAGATGTTCCCATAGGCATTAAAGCCTTGAGATGTAGAAACCTGATTAGAGAAACAGAGTTTTTTAAAACTCATATAATCAAATTTGTTCTTTAGAATTACATATCAGTTGTGTTACCTAATGGAATAGTTCACCCAAAAATGAAAATCTGATGGAAATTTACTCAGGTCATCCAAGATGTAGATGAGTTTGTTTGCTCGTCATAACAGATTTGGAGAAATTTAGAATTACATCACTTGCTCACCAATGGATCCTCTGCAGTGAATGGGTGCCGTCAGAATGAGAGCCCAAACATCTGATAAAAACATCACAATAATCTACAAAAATATGTCTGTAGATTTTGATGTTAGAGGACAACAGGGAATGGACTTTTTCACTAATTATAAATGATGGATTGTTATTTTAGCCATGGAAGCAATGGTTTAAAGTTAAAAATGTCATAACGATGAACTTGTTTATCACAAACACACAGCTTTTCACTTCACAAGACATTAATTGATGGACTAGTGTTGTGTGGATTACTTGTGTATTATTGTGATGCTTTTATCAGCTGTTTGGACTCTCATCCTGATGGCACTCATTCACTGCAGAGGATCCATTGATTAACAAGTGATGTAATGCTACATTTCTCCACATCTGTTCCAGTGAAAAAGCAAACTCATCTACAACTTAGATAGCCTGGGATAATTTTTGGGTGAACTATTCCTTTAACACAAACAGTGCAAAAAGTGAAGCTGGTGCCAGTTCACATAGTCAATTCAATAGTACTGAATGATTACCATATTCACACACCATGGTATTCCCATAATACATGTCCAAAAACTATACCATAGTACTTGTGTGTAAGTGAATATATCCCTCACCTCCAGCGTGTTTCCACAGGCCTCCAGTGTGCTCAGGCTGATACTGAAGAGCACAGCTGTGGGGAAAGTGTTGTTGTTTATGAAGCCTAGGCATTGGGCGTCTCCATGCCGACTGTTCAGTGCCAAGTCAGCATCAGTGTATCCAGAGTACAGCACAGGACAGAGGTTAATCTTTAGTGTGATTGTCTGAATGCCACAGTATACACTGATATCTCTCTCACCTTGAGGAAAAAAATAATAATATAAGTAAATTAAACCCTCATAATATGTGTTGCAATTGGAGACAGCATTCTTTACTAAACATGGGCTTATAATAAAATACAGTAGAGTCCAAAAGTCAAATAAAGGAAATGCTTCAATTTAGCTTTTTTTTTTTACACATTTTCCATTACAAATGGTATTATCAGTGTGACAATGTAAGAGCAAAGCTGCACTGAAATATTATTATGAATTTCAGAATGTTTTAGTATTTGGTTTGTCCCCCGTTTTCTTTAATGATAGCAGCACTTGAGCGCCATAATCTCCACAAGCAAGAATATTTCATCTTTTGGAGCTGGAAATACTGCTTGCTTATTTACTTCATAACATTTATTTGTTATAAATTTCTCAATATTATAAAATTTCTTGTTATTTCCACATTTAAATTATGTTGTAAATTCCAGATTTCCAGTGCAGACTCAAACTTTCAGATCCCACTATATGTAAAAATACATTAAAAAAGTTAGTTAGTTACAGAAAAATAAGCATTTTAAAAATGATAAATTATTAATTATTTTTAATTGATTTATTCCCACTACTGTTCAAAAGACTGGGAATGGTAGGATTTTAATGTTTTTCAAAGAAGTCTCTTATGCTCATGAAGGCTGTTTGTAATCAAAAATACATTAAAATTAATAATAATAATAATAATAATTACAACAACAACAATAACAATAATAATAATAATAATAATAACAACAGTAAGTAAAACCGTGAAATATCATTGCAATTTTAAATAATATATTTTTATAGATTTGTATTTTGATTTATTTTAATATATTTTCAAATTTAATTTGTTCAGCATCATAACACCAGTCTTCAGTGTCACATGATCTTTCAGAAAACTTTCTAATATGCTGATTTTTTTGTAAATATTTGTAGAAAATAAAAATTATTTGATTATTTGTACAAATTAAAAATTTAAGCGTATACATTTTTCTTTTTGAAAAGAACAGCTTTTATTTGAAATAGAATTTGTTTTAACATTATAAGTGTCTTTAGCATTTGTTTTAACATTGTAAGTGTCTTTACTATCACTTTTGATCAATTTAATGCGTCTTTGCTGAATGGAGTATTAATTTCTTTCAAAACAGACAAACAAACAAACATCTAA
Source organism: Sinocyclocheilus anshuiensis (assembly GCF_001515605.1). Classification (NCBI taxonomy): domain Eukaryota; kingdom Metazoa; phylum Chordata; class Actinopteri; order Cypriniformes; family Cyprinidae; genus Sinocyclocheilus; species Sinocyclocheilus anshuiensis. The sequence goes on along the minus strand of NW_015551101.1, from coordinate 634,791 downwards.
CCGACTTTTGAACTGTATTGTTTATTTGGCTCTTCTTACCAGGGAATCTGCTGTGGTAGCTTGGATCACAGTTGAATCCATTGAACTGTGTAAAAGCTAAATGAATCCCACAGAAAAGCACAAGAGGAACACATATCCACTCCATTTCAACACCTGGAAAGCAAGGAGAACAGACATTTTTGTCATTTAAAAAAATCAAAATTCAAACAATGACTGGCATAACAGTAACATTTTTGACTTAACAACATGGCAACAGGATAATAGCATAAAGTGTTGATTGAGTCTCCTACCTCAGTCCCCCGATGCAGGTGAGCTGTGCTCCATGTGTCTCGGCCCGCCGCCGCTGAGTGAATGGGCAGCCTGGCATCCCTACAGGGCCGCCTGCACCACGGGCCTCTACCGTGGCCAAAACAATGAGCCATTATCAGACGTCTTAAACAAAAAGAGCTGTCCTGGACAACATGGGAAAATCCATCACAATCTCAATGCGCTGAACAAATCTTTTTTATGGAGCCAGAAACATGAGCAGCTTTTACGATTTCCCACTCGTCTCCTCATGGCTTAATCTGCCTCTGTCATCGCTTAATAATGTCTGAGCTCAGTGTGGGACTGAAGGCAGGAATTATGTTTTCATCCGCAGCTGAAGTGACTAAAGGGCCTATTCTCTCTTTCAGTCCATCAGGGTTGATAGTGAGTGTGCTGCTATTGTCACTGTGGCCTCCCGGTTCCTCACGCTTATCTCAACCAGAAACGCTCAGTGATCCACTCAATGAAGCTCACAAACTGCCCCTTTTTGACATAGTAAAGCTAATAGATAATAGCAGATGATAGCTGCCATATTTAATACTCTGATTTAATCAGTTTATATTTCATAAATAAGATGTCTTAATATGCAGTAATAACTATTTTATAGCACCTTCTGATCTTCATACATTTATTATGCTGCCTCAAGAACATGAATCAGTCTACTATGCTGATTTGGTGCTCAAGAAACATATTATCAATGTTGAAAACAGTTGTGCTGATTAATATTTATGTGCAAACCATGATACAGTATTAAACAGAAATCTGTTTTAACATTATAAATGTAAACTTTTGATCAATTTAATGCATCCTTGCTGAATAAAAGCATTAATATCTTTCAGAAAAACAAACAAAATCTTACTGAACCCAAACTTTTATGCGTTATTGCTTACATTCCACAGGTTGGTAAAATGTCATTTTCTTTTGTCTACTTGTCAGGGGTGCGGTGTATAACGAGCGCACTAAGAAGAAGATAAACGTAAACAACCTTTAATTAATCCACACAGAAGGTATCCACAGAAGGCAGGCAGGTAACACACGCACAACTTAACTTTAACACTGGACGAGGGAACACAGGACAGACTAGAACTAAATAGACAGGCAAACGAGGATAATTAACAAGACACATTTGAACTAAATGACACAATCAGACATGGGGGAAAACTAGGTCACAGAGCACACAGGTGAACTGAATGACACAATCAGACACAGGGGAAAACTAGGTCACGGAGCACATGAGGGAAGAAAACACAACAAACAGTCCTGGGGTGTGACAGTTCGGCCCCCTCCCGGAAGGCATGACCTCGCGCCGCAGACACAAAGGGAGAGATGGAGAGGGACTTAGGAGGACAAACAGAGTGGAGAAGGGATGGTAACAGGGGATGGCGAAGGGCTGGCAGGAAGGTAGGGAGATGATCAGGTGGAGGTTCGGGTGGAGGACGGACTCCCGGGAGGAGGACGACAGACAGAGTCCAGGGAGGAGACGATGGAGGGAGGAGCCATGGAGGAAACAGGAGGAGCCAGGGCGGATCAGATGGAGGGAGGAGCCAGGGAGAAGACAGGAGGGAGCAGGAGGAGCTAGGCAGGACCCAGATCCCAGCCAGGATGGCGGCCCACGGTGGAGCCGACAGAGGAAGGAGCCATGGTGGAGGAAGGGCTGATGGCTCCAGGGGGCCAACCGACGGCGGCGGAGCAGGTGGTGGTGGAGCCCGAAGCTGAGACGGAGAGCCCAAGAGCCAGGGTGACGGGGAGGATCCGGAGGGCCAAGGCGGAGCAGATGGCCGAGGCGGGGATCCGGAAGGCCGCGGTGGAGCCGGAGTGACAGAGGTCCAAGGTGGAGCCGGAGTGAAGGAGGAGCCTGAAAGAACCAGAGGGATGGAGGGATGAGGTGTAGCCGGAGGAGTGAGTCCCAAGGCGTCGGATGGTCGACGACTGACCAAGGCAGAGCTGGAGGGATGAGGGAGCCCGGTGGAACTGGTGGACTAATGGGCCACAGTGGAGAGGAGGGAGCTAGGAGCCATGATGGAACCGCTGGGTCGAAGGACCGAGGTGGAGTCCGGGACTCAGAGGCTGGAGGCGGAGACAAGGGATCCTCCAGCCACAACGTTGATGGAGACTGGCAGACCCGCGGTAATCCCACCTCACAGATGGTGGGCTGAGGGTGAGCAGAGGGGCTGACAAGAGACAGTGGTGGCGGAGGTGAAGAGACTGGGATGACAGGAGGAGGCAGGAGAGGGGGGGGGGGGGG
>NW_015551101.1:610860-619921 GCF_001515605.1 Sinocyclocheilus anshuiensis | reverse complement strand
GTGGGTTAATCCAGACAGGTAGAGGGTTCAGGGATGGTGTGTCCCGCCCACACACACCACATTGCGACTCCCAACACTGGGAGCGCGGTGGACAGGGGAACGACCTCCGTGGACATAAATGGGCTCCATGGCCAGAACAGGACTGCCAGAGAGTTCAGGGCAGACAGACAGTTCAGGGCAAGCAGATGATGACGGGAGAAGGGCAGGTAATGCACAGTCCGCTGAGCTCAGCTCACCCTCAGCCATGGTGCAGTAGGCGGAGCCTCCCTCCACGCTCTCACTGTCCATAGCGCTCTCCCCCGTGTCGAGCACTGTACCCGGCTCTCGCACCTGGTCTGACGTCACAGGCTCTGGCTCCGAGGCGATCCTCAGCTCTGTCAGGAGGAGCCAGGGCGGATCAGATGGAGGGAGGAGCCAGGGAGAAGACAGGAGGGAGCAGGAGGAGCTAGGCAGGACCCAGATCCCAGCCAGGATGGCGGCCCACGGTGGAGCCGACAGAGGAAGGAGCCATGGTGGAGGAAGGGCTGATGGCTCCAGGGGGCCAACCGACGGCGGCGGAGCAGGTGGTGGTGGAGCCCGAAGCTGAGACGGAGAGCCCAAGAGCCAGGGTGACGGGGAGGATCCGGAGGGCCAAGGCGGAGCAGATGGCCGAGGCGGGGATCCGGAAGGCCGCGGTGGAGCCGGAGTGACAGAGGTCCAAGGTGGAGCCGGAGTGAAGGAGGAGCCTGAAAGAACCAGAGGGATGGAGGGATGAGGTGTAGCCGGAGGAGTGAGTCCCAAGGCGTCGGATGGTCGACGACTGACCAAGGCAGAGCTGGAGGGATGAGGGAGCCCGGTGGAACTGGTGGACTAATGGGCCACAGTGGAGAGGAGGGAGCTAGGAGCCATGATGGAACCGCTGGGTCGAAGGACCGAGGTGGAGTCCGGGACTCAGACTCCGCGCAGCGGGGTGATGGTGGGCTGGGCTCTGGGTCCTGTCGCGTTCCGGATCGGGGTAGGACTCTCTCCAGACAACAGTCCAGTTTTAAATATTGATAATAAGAATAATAAGAATAAGAATAATTAATATTTCTTAAACAGCAATTCAGCATATTAGAAGGATTTCTCAAAGATCATGTGACATTGAAGACTGGAGTAATGATGCTGAAAATTTAGCTTTGATCACAGGAATAAATTATATTTTAAAATATATTAAAATAGAAAGGTTTGCTGTATCAAATAAATGCAGGCTTGATGAGCAGAAGAGACTTCTTTAGAAAACATGAAACATCTTACTGTTCAAAAACGTTTTACTAGTAGTGTATACTCTAATTATGAGTCATAAACAATATTGAAGTTGTTGGCATGCGAATGGTCACAAAAAGGATCAAATGGCTTCTCCCTTTGAAGAATCTTGCTCTTATTAGGCTGTGCTGAAATCAAATATGTTGAACTTTGGACAGGGCCACTATTCAGACCAAATGGGATCAAATGGCCTCCTTCTCCTGAAATGAATACAGAATAAATCCTGAAACCATGTACTGTACTTCACAACACCCACCCATGAAACGACCCAGATGTACTGTCAGGTGGCCATGTGCTCTGATTCATCCTGACAGATTACATGACATTCAATTGTTTTTAGTGATCACTGTACTGAGAGCAGCTGCTGAGGTCAGAGCTGTCAGGACAGTATATTCTCATACACTTTTAAAAATAAAGGTGCTTCACAATGCCATAGAGGAACCTTTTTTGTCTAAATGGTTCTATAAAGAACCTTTGACATCTGAAGAACCTTTGTTTCACAAAAGGTTCTTTGTGGCGAAAGAAGGTTCTTCAGATTATAAAAAGGTAAGAAAGAGATGGTTCTTTAAAGAACCTTTGACTGAATGGTTCTTTGTGGAACCAGAAATGGTTCTTCTATGGCATCGCTGTGAAGAACCTTTTAAGCACCTTTATTTTTAAGAGTCATTTATATTGAGGAACAGTTTATAGTGCAATTACCATTTGCAGAGTTAAACCCTTAATTCTAGAGTTAAATTTACACAGATATCAAATGTAAGCATACTCCCATATTTTCCTCAGATGTTATATTACAGTCAGATCAGCCACATACAGACAAAAGCATCATCTAATTTGATTCATTGCATGGAATGGCATGACAATTCATTTCTTATGATTAGAATCAGCATGAAAACAGTGCTTATTATTACCGTTATCAATTTTTTTACACAAAGGCCTTTAAATCTATGCCACTAGCAAATCAAAAAAATAGATTACTGATTCATTTATTTAGTTTTACTATAACTTGTTTTTATTACTGACAAAAATATATAGCGAATAGCCCAGCCCACCGAGTGAAATCTATCCGAAACAACTGATAGTAAGGGACTTTCAGCATACATGTTTTGTTTGAATAATAAAGCCTTAGAAATGTGACTACAGTTTCAAAGGAGGACAAAAATGTCAGCTAACATTTCAGGGGACAGGGTATTCATGTTATATCCAAATACAAGCTTACTGATGTTGGACCCTCCTACCTGCATTTTTCCCTGTTATTATGCTTTATTTTCTAAAGCAAAAGAGAAATTTCTTTTGTTAAGCTGCTTGCATAAAGAAAACATAATATTTCTCAATACCAGGGGGAAAGCATGTGGGTGTAAATTTAAGCAGTTTTCATAAATTAAATGTAAGAGAAATCACAATATGATTTTATTTAAATTAAATATAGATTGATTTAATTACATTAATTTAAATTAATTCATTAAATGCTCTCACTAGTTGATGCTCAGAGGTAAAGAAAATAAAAACTGTTTTGTTGTTCCTTGGGCTATATGATTAAATCGAATGGGTTTAGTCATTTAAATAATAATAAAAAAAACATTCACTAGATCTAGATGCTTTAATCTAATTATTCATTAAACATACGTATGTTTTATCCCCCACATGAAAGGGAGAGAAAATGCTGTTGAAACGCAGCATCACAGGCGCATCTCCGTGCCATCGGCATAATGTTTCGACTGCTCCCTCTAGTGTTCATATCAGGTGGCGCGTAGGCGTGATGACTTGACTTGTGTCATTGCCATTAACTTCTACAGTCATACTGCTTCTTACATATAGCCCATGCATGCAAGTCACTATAACATTTGTTTTAAAATAATTTCTAAACTACTGTTCAGATTTGTTCTGAATTATTGTTCATAAGATCAACTGTTTCAATATTTGATTCAGGTGTATTTAGTTAATCAAATTTCATGAAGTCCCTTCTCTTTAAACGTAATCTTTAAAAAAAGATTCGTTGTAACATTATTTTTTCATATTTTCATAATTTTTTCACTTTAATTTGTCAGCTTTTATAACATTACATTATCTCTCACTATTAAAATCACAGACCATATATACAAGATTTATTTAAAAATGTTTTTGAAAGTGGTCTCTTATGCTCACCAAGGCTGCATGTATTTTATATACAAGTAAATATTAAATACAGTAAAAACAGTAACATTGAGAAGCATTAATCCAATTTAAAATAGGCTGATGGCAAAACTGAATTTTCAGCATCCAGTCTTCAGTGTCACACGATCCTTCAGAAACCATTCTAATATGCTGATTTGATGCATAAGAAACATTTTCTCTTATTATCAATGTTGAAAACTGTTGTAGCCTACTGCGTAATATTTTTATGGGAACTGCCATACGTTTTTTTTTTTCAGGATTCTTTGATGAACAGAAAGTTTGAAAGAACAGCATTTATTTGAAACAGTCATTTTTGTTATAAACGTTATAAATGTCTGTAACTGTCACTTTTGATCAATTTAATGCATCGTCACTAAATGCAAGTATTAATTAACTTAAAATAATTCACTTTAAAATACTAATCCTTAAAATAATCACCCTTCTTTAGAATATCTTTTATGTTCCACTGAAGAAAGAAAGTCATAGGCCTACCGGTTTGTTAGGAACAACTTCTATTTAAAATACATTTTTAATTTCTTTAAAATTAAATAAAAACAGGTAATATTGTGAAATAACCCATAGTGTACTGAAGGTCTATGGACATTACTTGTACTTTGCTATGAAGGCCTATGTATCTTTAAAGGAAAATCACACACACACTATACAAACTGTATTTTCTATCCCCTTACTCTAACCATACCCTTCACAGAAAACTTTTTGCATAAAAAAAAAAATAATAATAACAAAATAAATAATGAAATAAAAAAATAATAAAGTTTTTTTTTTTTTTTTTACTTTTTAGGCATTTGGTTTACACGAGACACGAGAAGTGTTCTCATAAACCATGTTCATGTTGTAATACCTATGTCATTATACACATTTGTGTCCTCATAAACCATATAAACCCCGTACAAACGTCCGTGTAAAAAGTATGTCAAAAATACGTAAGTCCTTTTTCATATTTCACATCCTATGAGTTATGAATAGGCTTGGTTTGTCAATATGATGATATGATACATTATTTCTAGATTTGGTGGTGTTGAACCGTTTATATATGCCAAGAGCATATATATCTTCAGTGTTGGGAAGGATATATTTGGAAATGTAATAGGCTACAGATTACAAGTTACCCTATCTAAAATGTAATAAGTAGTGTAACTATTTCAATTACTTTACTAAAGTAATCAGTTACTTTAGTAATCAGATTTCAGATTACTAAAGTAATGTAACTGATTACATTTGATTACTTTCTGAAATGTTCAACTGTTAATCATTTTCAAACGTGTAAACTAGGCATGGTTAACCTTACAGTACTCAACACTGATTAGTGTCATTTTCAAAACCCTTCATCACTTGAATTAAGATTATAATCATTTAATTAATTAATAAGCACAGCTACCACAAAATAAGGCTTACTTTGAGATCATTCTGAGGTTAAATACGGATTTAAAACCATAACAAGAAATAGTTTATAGCTATGATACTGTTTTTGAAATCAAATCTTTGCATAGTTATTATAGGAAACACTGGCATCTAACAATGCCTTGGAAAAAGAAATAAAGCATATGCATAAACCTAAATAGTAAAATATTATGTGTCCTAAACGCCTGAAACATTGGTGTCTTATATTTTAGAGCAGTCACTGAAATTTATGGAAGAAATCAATTAATCTGTATGTGGGTGTGTGTGAAAAAAAAATCAGATGTAACCCCCTTTGTAATCGTTAACATGTTCATAAGTAACTGTAATTTAATTACACATTTTTTTAATCAAAACTGTTGCTGATTACAATTACATTTATTTTGTTATGAAATTACGTGATTCAGTTACATGTAATCACCTCCCATTAACACCCTATATTAGAAACACACCTGAAAGGACCGCTTTCAGCTCCGAAAATTTAATGTTTCTTAAAAACATGCAGATAAAAAACTGTGCAGAGGACCAGTCACTTGAAAAATCAAGAATATATAACTGTTGAATTTAATTGCTATCTAGGCATTCAGTCACTACTAAGATTTATAATAAAAAGAAATGTAATGCTAAGATAATAAAATATAAATCTATCTAATCAAAAATTAAACTATTCCAACAAGCGGAAGAATATCCAAATATATTCTTGATTGCCCTTTATTCCAAGCGCATTTGTAATGGTGAAGGCGTCTGCCTGATCCAGGATCAGCAGCATCAGCGGCCACTGTCCTATATTCCTCCAGCTCTCATGGAACAGCACAGGCCCGCCATTTCACTGAAAGCCTTCGCTGCTCTTCAATCCTGCGGGTTCACAGAAATAAAACAGGCGGCGGCTGAACGGCGGGATTAGTGTCGGGACACGAGAGATGAGTCACGAGCCTTTACAACGCGCGGCTGAAACCCGTAACAATGTAACAATTCCGCGCGAGATGTTCGCTAACATCATTTGTGGATTCATCATCGTCTCGCGCAGCGGATAACTGTGTGCAAGGCTTCCCATCTGCCTCCTCTTGTTCGAGCAATCTTTGTCTCCCCGTATTCTCGTATCGTACGGCAGGAGGTCGACCAGGAACTGTGAACACTATTTAGTAGCAGCGTGAATTTCAATATTCATACGTATTATTTGATTGTCTGTCGCTGGAAAGCGTTGAAGATGTCTGGGCAGAGCATTACAGACAGGATAACTGCTGCTCAGCATAGCGTTACTGGATCAGCCGTATCCAAAACAGTGTGCAAGGCAACAACTCACGAAATAATGGGCCCTAAAAAGAAACATTTGGACTGTAAGTATTACCAGCTGAGTGTTTCATATGAATTGGGATGATGAACGTGTGTACAGCTGTTGCTTTGATTGTTATGGCTACGATTTTAGGCTATTGTACAATGGGCAGGCCCTGGTTGTGCTAAGCTAATGTGCTTAGACCAGGGGTGCCCAAACTGGAGGGCCGGTGTCCTGCAGAGTTTCGATCCAAACCCCATTAGACACACCTGAACCAGCTAATCAAGCTCTTACTAGGCATACTAGAAACCTCCAGGCAGGTGTGTTGAGGCAGGTTGGAGCTAAACTCTGCAGGACACCGGACCTCCAGGACCGAGTTTGGGCACCTCTGGCTTAGACAGACTCCTGTGTAATATTATTGAAACAGGCCATTTATGACAAACTGACATGCATCACTTTCAACTGTATTGAAGTAGGACTGTGCATGTGCAATACTGCGATATTTATATAAGCAAGAATGATGGTATTGTCATTAAGTTTGATCCCATAATGTTTTTATAGTGCCCAAATCAATTTTAATACAGTTTATGACCTCATGCAGACCTCCTCAGTATTGCCATGCTAGTAAATAAAGGGTTAAATGTTAATGCCTTATAATGCTCATTGGGCAGAAATAAATCAGTGCTATTGATTTTCTTAGACTGTTGTCCAGGGGTTATTATAAGGAAGGTGTTTCGGGTGTATTTGAATTGTTAGAAGTTCGTTTGGATTTGATTCTCATATTCGTTTGGCGACAAGCTGGCAGGTGATGTCAGTGAATGCTGTGCACCTTCTTTAAGAAGTGCTGGTCTAGTGCCAGTCTAGTAAGTCTGTGCTTGAGAATAGATCTCTATTTACGTCTGTCTCAGCCAGACCTGACTACTCTTTCATTTAGTTCTTACAGTGTTATAAGACAAGCTATGACATGTTTGAAGGACTGTAGTTAGGATTTAAAAAAAAGGAAAATGTGGAAATTGTTCTCTGCATCCTTAGAATTATTGCACCTTCATGCATAATAATTCAATTTCATTGCATTTTACTCCAATGCAAGTAAACTTAAAGGGATATGCAAATTCTGTCATTATTCACCCTCAGGTCGTTCCAAAGATGTAAGACCTTCGTTCATCTTCGGATCACAAATTAAGATATTTTGATGAAATCCGAGAGCTTTCTGACCGTCCATAGACCACAATGCAACTACCACGTTCAAGGCCTAGAAAGGTAGTAGGGGAGAGTAACACTTTTTGACTTTCTCAGTTTGTGTAAATCAGAGAAACACAAGTTTTTATTTATATATACATATAAATAAAAAAAAAAAACCCACAATGTCTAAGAAAGTAAATAAGAAAGAGTAAAACATTAATTTTCCTACAACAACCACTAATTGTAATGCAGTGTTACAACGTGCCCCATCCGCGCACCTGGAATTTAAAACTGGTTAGTGTCTTCTAATAGACCCTTCTAACCCTAACCCTAAAGCATTAAAAAAACGATCTGAACTGATAAATAACAGATTGGAGATTAAAATAATAGCAGATTTGTCTCATTTTAAATGAATAATAAAAACTGAGATGAAAAATGTACTTAAGCCAGAATTTTAATTTTACTATGGTAAAATAAATGTTCAGCGATATCTTCAAAAGATTTTTGAACGTGTCAGTTGCGTTGCTGTCTCAGGATCAGAAAGCTCAAATTATGATATTTTTGATGAAATCTGAGAGCTTTCTGACCCTGCATAGACAGCAAGGGAACTACACCACTGCTGTCACATGGACTATTTTAACAATGTCCTTACTACCTTTCTGGCCCTTGAGCATGTCAGTTGCATTGCTGTCTATGGAGGGTCAGAAAGCTCTTGGATTTCATAAAAAATATCTTAATTTGTGTTCTGAAGATGAATGAAGGTCTTACCGGTTTGGAACGAAATGAGGGTGAGTATGACAGAATTTTCATTTTTGGTGAACTATCCCTTTAACAATTTTTGTCTTAAAGGGATAGTTTAGCCAAAAATTTAAATTCTGCCATAATTTACTTACCCTCATGTCATTCCAAACCCTTATTAGTGTCTTTCCTATGTGGAACATAAAATAATATATTTTGAAGAAAGGTAATTATGGTTAACTAAAACTGAGACCATAAAGGCAAACTTAATGTGCTAAAATAACTAAAACTGAAATAAAAATAAAATACATATACACTACTACCAGTCAAAAGTTTTTGAACAGTAATATTTTTTATGTTTTTTAAAGAATTCCCTTTTGCTCACCAAGCCTGCATTTATTTGATCCAAAATACAGCGAAAGCAGTAATATTGTGAAATATTTAAAAAAATAACTGCTTTCTATTTTAATAGATTTTAATATGTAATTTATGTGATCTGAATTTTCAGCATCATTACTCCAGTCTTCAGTGTCACATGAGCCTTCAGAAATAATTTATAATATGTTGATTTGCTGTCTTAAGAAATATATTATTATTATTATTATTATTATTATTATTATTATCATCAATATCTAAAACAGTTGAGTAAATTTTTTCAGGATTCTTTGGTGAATAGAAAGATCCAAAGATGAGCATTTATCTGAAATAAAAAGCTTTTGTAACATTATACACTATACCATTCCAAAGCTTGGAGTCTCTATTTTTTTTTTTTGGGAAAGAAATTATAGATACTTTTATTTAGCAAGGATGCTTTAAATTGATGTATAGAGAGATCCAAAGATCAGCATTTGAAATAAAAAGCTTTTGTAACATTATACACTATACCATTCCAAAGCTTGGAGTCTCTATTTTTTTTTTTTGGGAAAGAAATTATAGATTTTAGCAAGGAGCAAGGATGCTTTAAATTGATCAAAAGTGATGATAAAGACATTTATAATGTTACAAAAGATTTCT
>NW_015551101.1:608156-610823 GCF_001515605.1 Sinocyclocheilus anshuiensis | reverse complement strand
TTTTTTATCTTTAGCAAGGATGCTTTAAATTGATCAAAAGTGATGATAAAGACATTTATAATGTTACAAAAGATATTTCAGATAAATGCCGTTCTTCTGAACTTTTTATTCATCGATGAAACCTGAAAAAAATTATATTACTTAATAATAATAATAAATGTTTTTTTTTACAGAGAATTCTTTAAAAAACATTAAAAATCTTACTGTTCAAAAACTGTTGACTAGTAGTGAAGATGACAAACACAGCAAAATTACTGCAACTTTAAATAAAATTAAAACGAAAACAGAAAATTAAAAAATTAAAAACGAATTCAAAATATTAATAAAAACTATAATAGCATCTAAAAAGTAACACTGCTTTGAAGAATGTTAGTAACCAAACAGCTTTGGTGCCTATTGACTTCCACTGGACAAACAAAAAAAACACATACACATACACTGAAATATCTTCTTTTACGTTCCACAGAAGTTATACAGCTTTTACAGTTTTTGGGCTGAACCAACCCTTCCAAGTTATAGTACATCACATAAATTATGGTTACTTATGGATCTTTTCGCCAAAAAAAAAAAAGATGAACTGCTTTTGCCTGATATGGCTATAGCTGTAGAACAGATAAGATCTGATTCTGAACATTTCCGTTGACATCTTTTGAAGGCTTTGTTTCTCAGAGTAGGAGTGACATAACTGGATGAATCAAAGTTGGCAGTGTTCTGGAGGCAGCTGCCTTACACCAAACCAACCAACCAACCACACAACTGAAGTCAACCTCATTCATTCAGAAAGTAGCAGCTCATCTGAAACTGCACTACATCACTGTCTACACCACAACCGTTTCACTCCCCTAAGCATTTTAGCAGAAGTGCAGTAAACATTTAATATAGAAAGTCCACCAGCAGAGTTAGTAGAGGGTTGTGCAATTCCTGTTACGTAATCCAGAATAAAGCACATTAGGGATGTTCATTTCGGTTATTTTTCCTAACCGACAACCGACGCTCGTTAACCGATTGTTAACCGCTAACCGACAAGATTATTTTAAATTAAAATGGAATTAAATTAGAAAGAATAAGTGTCTGTGACCCGTTAAAAATTCCGATTGTCTTTATGACTAAAAGGAGTAGTTGCTTCCACTGTTAGAAGGAAAAAATTCAAGTGATTGCGCCGGTGCCGCATGCGCACACACAGTTAAGCCTGTGTTATACTTTCCGCGTGCGCGAGTCCGCTAGGGTCCGCTATGGTCCGCTATGGTATGCGTGACGTAAAAATCGTCATCGGAGAGTGTGCGCGGAGGCTCCGCGCGGACATCCGCGTGCCTCCCATTTTTTGTTGGTGCTTTTGTATCACAGTACCGCCGTGATGTTATGCAAAACATTTTGTTTTACGTGGATATTGGAACACGAGTGAAGTAGGCTACATAATAAATAATAATTTGCCATTCAAATACATACGTGAATAAGGAAACATTTGATTTTGTGTGGAATGAGAGACCCAACGTTGGGTTCAGTTTCGTTTTAGCCTAAATGAATTCGTTTTGGCTTGTTGTTTATATTGCTATAGCTTCTTATATTTTTAATTCTTGTTCTTTTCTAAATACTGTTAATTGAAAGGATTTGTTGTGGAGTGAAGGGAACTAAAATAGCCTAGCTATGTTTACAGTGTTTATTATAATGTTTGTAAACATTTCGCGTCGGCATTAGGCCTATTTCACTATTCTCTATTGTCTCTATTAAACACATTTTTTTTATACGCGTAGCGTATTTTAACCATGCAGCAAACCTTTTTAAATACTTTGATCAATTACTGAAAAAATAAATAATTAAATGACTTTTTAAACCGTTTAACTGATTGTATTAATCGGTCAAAATTCTTGCGGTCGGTTAACCGGTTAAAATGAACATCCCTAAAGCACATTTTATATGTAGAAAAGCTTATACAGTATATGTGGGCTCTCTCCACAAAGTATTGTTCTCTTTTATGTTATAAATGCATGGTAATCCTTTACCGTAAGCCACAGCCATATCACCCTGCAGCCCAAGACTGGTTGCCCACTGAAGCCAAGCAGGGTTGAGCCTAGTCTCAGCCTCAGACGTCATGCCCATGGACGTCATGCCCGTTGGCTAAAAGTCTGATGCATATGGGACACAAAAGTGGAAACACTTCAGGAGTGTCGAAGTCGTCATCGGATTGGTTGAATTCTACAGGATTTCTGGTAGACGTGCGTGTCGCGTTCTTTAACGTTCCGCCTGGAAACAAAGATGCCGTGACGCCAAACCCCCCCACGAAAGAAGAAAGCCGTAGTGTTTACAACTGTGACGACGAGTGCTTATCAGGATTAACTAAACGCTGGAGTTTCAAAAGTATGTGAAATATTTAAAGTTTGCGGCATAGAATCTTTAAAATACGTCCGAGAGTTTTACACACCGGTCTGTTATTGTGGTGGCATTTCCACGCCCCGAAACGTGACAATGAACGGAGGAGAGACCCCCCCCACATGATTGTTAAGCGCTTTGGGTGTACAACAATACACAATAAAGCGATATATAAATGCATCATTCATTCATTCAATCCTTTGATTTATTGCATTTTAAAGGGATGGTTGACTGGTTTTTTTATAGGCTTGATTGTGTTTATGGGGTGCAGTCTAACATGTATTAATGCTTCGTTTATTA
>NW_015551101.1:602696-608078 GCF_001515605.1 Sinocyclocheilus anshuiensis | reverse complement strand
ATCAAACAGCAACATTACACACTAACTAACATTAAAAAAGTGAAATCGCAATCAACCACCCCTTTAAGCTCTATATACCAGTGCACTGCATTGACTACAGTTCTTGCCTGTTCACCCAGTTATTAATTGCAGTAGTTAATGGAAATCTCTATTTCTATTGTAGACCTGATACACTGTACCAATGAGATGAATGTGAACATTCCTCAGCTGGCAGACTCTTTGTTCGAGAGGACCACCAACACCAGCTGGGTGGTGGTCTTTAAGTCTCTAATCACAACACATCACCTCATGGTATACGGAAACGAGGTGCGTGACCGTGGGAGACCTGTCCACTTTTTATTTTTTTTTCATGCGCTAATAAAGATCTGCAAATAATTCTATGCATCAAACCTTTTTTTGTATTATTTTGGTTACAGCGATTTATTCAGTACTTGGCCTCCAGGAACACATTATTCAACCTCAGTAATTTCCTGGACAAAAGTGGCCTACAAGGTACAGTATTGAACTATTTCACATTTATTTCAGGCTCTACAGAGGTTAAATTTTTCTTTTGTGCTCATCTTTGGATGCATTATTTAAATAGTTGTAAATTAAGCATTTATTTTACAGCATAACATTTAATATTATGTTCTAATAACATTATTTTCCTTTTTAATTCATGTAATTTGTTTTATAATAATTTAACATTCACTTTTTTTACAGTTTTAATTTAACATTTCAAATTCCCTTTTCCTGATTGTAGCACTTTTCCTCTGTGATCCTTAGCAACTACTCCTTATCATTTGTTATAAATAAAATACTTTATTTCTTAACTGTGATATTTATTGGTATTTCCCTAGGTTATGATATGTCAACATTCATTCGGAGGTATAGTCGATATCTGAATGAGAAAGCAGTTTCATATCGACAGGTGGCATTTGACTTCACGAAAGTAAAGCGTGGGTAGGATATTTATTTTTATTATACATTTTATAAAATGATTTTGAATCTAAAGGTAGTATCTAGTTCCTGCTTTCTCTGGTGTGCTGAATTTTACATTAAGTGCATTATGTAACTCAAACAGTGATTCATTTCACCAGCAAATTGTTCACTCGATACAAAGTTGTTTTAGCCTTAGCTGTAGTTTTTGTTCTAAATCATTTGAGGGGGATTTGTGCAGCACTAGGTTTGAAGTGCTTGCATTAAGGATCATCCACTAAACCTCCATGCACTGATCCCCCTAATGTCATTTGACCTATATTTTAAAATCTTTTAACTTAAGGGTGGACGGAGTGATGAGAACCATGAACACAGAGAAGCTTCTTAAAACCATCCCCATTATACAGAACCAGATGGATGCCCTTCTTGACTTCAATGTAAGCTGACGGTTGATCTATATACATGCATGTTCACTGATAAAAATGACTGATGAATATATGCAATGAATATATACTCTGTAGAAGCAAAGCATTTGTTTTGCATATATTTAAAAAAAAAAATTTTCTTTTTTTTTTCCGTCCAGGTCAATGCCAATGAACTTACCAATGGGGTTATCAATGCAGCCTTCATGCTTCTCTTCAAAGACTCCATCCGACTTTTTGCAGCTTACAATGAAGGGATAATAAACTTACTGGGTAGGTCTTTCAGGATGCTTTCATCTCAATTCTAAATAAGTAAACAAATTATTGTATAAATGCTTCACTTTATATGAAAGATGCACATTACAGAATTGAGGTAAATATTTGTTTAAAGGAATAGTTCACCCAGAAATTAATATTAGCTGAAAATCTACTCACCCTCAGGCCAAATCAAAACAGATTTGGAGAAATTTAGCATTAACAATAGAGCCCCTGCAGTAAATGGGTGCCGCCAGAATGAAAGTCCAAACAGCTGATAAAAACATCACAATAATACACAAGTAATCCACATGACTCCAGCCTATCAATTAACATCTTGTGAAGTAAAAAGCTGTGTGTTTGTAAGAAACAAATGAATCAAGGCAATTCAAACCATCGCTTCTGGCCAAAATTCGAGTCTATAATCTACAATCTATACTAAATGCAGATATAATCTACACATATAGATAACAGCATAGTGCTGATTAGTAATGCGTACCTATTCATCTACCTCTTACAGAAAAGTATTTTGATATGAAAAAAGTCCAGTGCAAAGAGGGTTTGGACATTTACAAGAAATTCCTTACTCGAATGACCCGGATCTCGGAGTTCCTCAAAGTGGCAGAGGTGAGATTCTCATGTGTTGTTCTGGTTAGCAAGGGACTTCATTAAAAGAGCGCTATGTAACATATTTGTTCTACACACCTCACAGCAGGTGGGAATAGACCGCGGGGACATACCTGACCTGTCTCAGGTAAGACTACACTTTTATTCGGACTTTTAACACCTGCACTCGCTCTGCATTATTAACTATCCTGAGTATTTTCTGAAACTGTTCTGCTTTCTCTCTTACGTTACTTTGCACAAATGCATTTCTGACTTAAAGATGCATGCAGGTCATTAGGATGTCTTAACTTTTCCCTGTCTACAGCAAATAAAGGTGTCATGGGCTCAGTGGAGATTTCAGAATAATAATTACAATAATAGAGATAGTAGAATCATGACTTCCACAGTTATGACAAGTATATTGACTCAGAATATGCAACAGGTTCTCACTCAGATAGAGCCGTTGGAGCCATTTTGTGTAGTTTGTAAATTTAATTTAAATAAAATCTGTATGCCAATATATTACTGTTTTAAAAATCTGGAGTGAGACCTTTAAATGTTTTTTGAAAAAAGTCTCCTATGTTCACAAGGGTGCATTTATTTGATCAAAAATACAGTAAAAACAGTAATACTGTCAAATATGATTACAATTTTAAAATAACTTTATAGATTTTTTAAAATATATATAAAAATTTATTTATTCATGTGATCGCAAAGCTGAATTTTCAGCATTAATTCAGCCTTCAGTGTCACATGATCATTCAGAAATCATTCTAGTATGCTGATTTGGTGCAAGAAACATTTATTATTATTATTATTATCATCAATTTTTGTTGAACGCATGATACATTTTTTCAGGATTCTTTGAATAGAACTGTTCAAAAGAACAGAAACCTTTTGTGACATTATAAATGCCTTTACTGTCACTTTTGATCAATTTAATGCATCCTTGCTGACTAAAAGTATTATTTTCTTTAAAAATATCTTCAGGCCATAGAAATCTTAACATGATTTTAGAGTGAATATATATTTTTTCTGCCTATGCTCAGCTCTAAAATATTTCCTAGGTTAGAAATTGCTCTAAATTTAGTCTCTATAAAATGATTTAAAAAACGTTAATCACAAACAATTGGCAAAGTCAGTGTACATTATTTGTCCAAAGGTACGAGAAACCTTCATATAGAGTACAATTAAAGCACAAACACATTTCAGATGATGAGTATATTCCTGAGAGTTTGGGTTCATGATTATAATAATAATGTTGATGCATCATTCTATACAGTGACATGCAGGGCTTTTACCAAAGCAGCAGTATTTGACACCTTGGGAGTGAGAACTGTTTAGTATATACAGAATTACTGAAATAAATTAACTTTTCCACGACATTCTAATTTATTGAGATGCACCTGTAAGTCATAATGGCAAATGTTAAACATGGACACATGAAAAGGACAGATTATTATCCAATGCAAATACCATAGCCTTATATAAGAGCAGATTTGAAACTCATGCATTATATGTCTGACCAAGACCACCTTTATATTCTGTATTTCCCTTTATCTTTCCACCTTCTGTCCACCTTCAGTTTACCGTGTGTGTAAGTACTTTTCTGACTCTTTTCTGCACTCCTCTGCACTGTTTAATTCTTAATGCAAATAAGCTATTTACTGTCTTTTCATTGGAGGCTTGATGCAGTCAGTGCTGCATTCCTGAGTAAATGTTTGTGCATTCCCCCAGGCCCCCAGCAGTCTTTTGGATGCCCTGGAGCAACACTTGGCTTCATTAGAAGGAAAGAAGGTGAAGGACTCCACCGCCGCCAGCAGGTGGGCCATTCATGTGTCACATTCAGAGCTGAATATAAATTAATGAGTTCTAACAGATGCATTATGTTGACAGTACTTGATGGATTCTAACTTATAAAAGCTTGTGCTTGACAAATGCAGGAGTTCTGTATACTCTGTATATTTGATACTCACAGAAGCCCAATTTATCTCTCCCCGACTTTTGTAGGGCAAGCACACTCTCCAATGCTGTGTCATCTCTGGCCAACACTGGCATGTCTTTCACCAAAGTGGATGAAAGGGAAAAGCAGGCAGCTCTGGAGGAGGAGCAGGCACGATTGAAAGCTCTAAAGGTACATATTTTCTAGTTGTATGTGCACACATTTGGACAATACTGTATATACTTCTGCATTGTACATTTTTGTGTGTGTGTGTGTGTGTGAATTCAATAAATTCAGAAAAAATTCAGGTAGTGAAAACTGTATTTACATAAATTATACACCGTGTGTGCTGAAACGAGCTGAAAAACAAGTTGTTGATGTATTTAAATTTGTATCAGAAATGTGTCTCCCTTCTGTGTGCGTGATGCAAGAAATCACTGTAAACCAGGTGTGATTTGACTCATTAGTGTTGCCAGATCTTGCCATGAAAAAAAAAAAAATACAGCAAATAAGAACAAGCCCATAATACACTTAAATCCAAACGTGTTATCTTGGAAGTAAGATACATACCAAAATATAGTGACCTGCACCTGCCTAATGTATTAACTCCATAAACTGGATTGCTTTATTAGCAGAGCCCAAACAGCAAGGCCAAAGATGCTTAAAGGGGTCATATGATGCGATTTCAATTTTTCCTTTCTCTTTGAAGTGTTACAAGCTCTTGGTGCATAAAGAAGATCTGTAAAGTTGCAAAGACTAAAGTCTCAAATCCAAAGAGATATTCTTTGTAAAAGTTAAGAGTCAACCACGCCTACCTAAAATGGCTCATTCTAACACGCCCCCACATGTCTACGTCACAATGTGGGAAGATTTGCATAACGCCGCCCAAATGTTCACGCAAAGAAAGAAGGCGTGACTTTATTCTCGCTGTAGTATTGTTGCTGCCGCCACGTTGTGAAGACGCTGTGTTTCGTTGTGAAAGCGAAACTACTTTGTTTGGCCTTCCAAAAGAGGACGATACCCGCTTCGTCATGCCTGGAGCTGATCCGTGCTGGTCGCTGAGGAAATACATCAACTTTGTGCTGTGGATCGCCGGATCGGCTTTCACCGTGGACGAAGCGAAGCTGCCGCTCATACTAGGCCTCCGCTGACTCTAGCCGCCGGCCTCTGCTCACTCAAGGCCGCCGTGTGTGATACTGTGTGTTTCGTTGTGAAAGCGAAACTACTTTGTTTGGCCTT
>NW_015551101.1:542325-602660 GCF_001515605.1 Sinocyclocheilus anshuiensis | reverse complement strand
TAGACTACAATGCCGGCTGTTCTGACTCACAGACTGTAAGTATGTTTTTTATATTTAAAGAATTTGCCACTGACTATTCAAACGCGAGTTTTGAGCAGTGTAGAGTAGCACTTGTTGTTTTGTCATTTCTCCGATCACAAATGCAGACATGGTTTTATGTTTACGCGGCGTGATGCAATGCGTAAAAAGACAGTATAAGTCATTATAATCCGTAATTATGTCCCCACTGGATGCAACAAATGCCTCGTTTATAATGGGTTTTAATGTTTTTGTCTCGTCGCTCCGGCCGGACAGGGCATCACAGTATGGTAAGGGGCGTAACATTTCTGTCGCACGCTTAGAGGTATTCGGCCAATCATAACGCACTGGATAGCTGGCCAATCAGAGCACACCTCGCTTTTCAGGCCGATGAGCTTTGTAAAAATCGACGCGTTTCAGAAAGGCGGGGCATAGAGGAGAAACAATAATGTACAGTATGTGGAAAATAATGTTTTTTTTTAACCTTAAACCGCATAAACACATTTCATTACACCAAATACACAAAAGAAATGTTCTGTACACACACAAAACTGTAATTTTGGGGAGTCTCTTACATATTTAAATACAGTTGTCACTCCTTAAGCTTTACAGTGTGTATGTGGCCTTAGAGGACAATATTTTGATTGTTAGATTAATCATGGGTGATTTTCTATATGTGTCTGAAGCTCATAAACCATTCGTAGACTATAAAATGCATATATTGCACACAATATTGGCAAGAGTTGGTGAAAACTTCTTATGTGATTGGCTGGCTACTTCCATAAGTCCGAGTACACAGGTTTTTTAATCAAAAAACTTTGTGTTCAACTTACCGCGCTGCTTCAATACACACTTCTGGTTATGGGATAAATGGTAGAAAAAGTTGCCAGACTGCCAGAATTTGCAAAGATTATCATATTGAATCTTTGAATTAGGGCTGCACAATTAATCGAATTTCTAATCGTGATTCCAATTACGGATGTCACAATTACGTAATCGTTCAAGGACTTACATTATTCTGCATGCTTAAGATGTGTGTGTGTTTTTTTTCTTTCTACAGGTTTATCTTAAGGTTTTTTTTCCATTGTCTTAATTTTAGTTTTAGTACAACATTATAATACCATGCTTTTTTTTAAATTGAAAGTAAAAACCAAACCACTTGTAATTAATCGCAATTACAATTTCAAGGGAATAATCGACAATTATGATTTTTGTCATAATCGTGCAGCCCTACTTTGAATAATATTTAACAGGTTTCTTTAAGGTGGATAATTGTTAAAACAATTATCTGAATAAGCTTGGTATCACATTTCAAATTTATCCTCAAAACATCACACTAATGAATGAAAAGTGGTTGGTAGGTTATTCTCCATGCCAATCAGATGGCTCCTTCCTGTCTAAAAGGTTTCTTGGCTTCTTGTAAGCAGGAACAGAGGCTGAAGGAGCTCTCCAAGAGGCCTTCGTTTCCCACGACCGACACTTCTCCAGTCTCCACCACAGCAGCATGCATCAGCACAGCTCCTGCCATCGACCTGTTCTCCACTCCCAGCTGCTCCAATGGGTTAGCCAATCAAATCACTTCATAGTGTGACATCTCAAGCCATCCTAGGTGTATATGACTTTTTTCTTTCAGATGATTACTATAGGAGTTATATTAAAAACTGTCCTGGCTCTTCCAAGCTGTATAAATGGCAGTGAATGGTGGTTGAGATTTCGAAGCCCAAAAAAGTGCATTCATTCATCATAAACAATGCTCCACATGGCTCCGTGGGGTTAATTAAGGCCTTCTGAAACGAATCAATGCATTTTTGTAAGAAGAATTTCCATATTTAAAACTTTATAAACTGTAATCTCTATCTTCCGCTAACTGTGATATGCACGTTCATGAGAGAGTGGCATTCCAGCGTTCCAAGCTCCGGTCAGAATATGCTAGTCTTGCGAGTTTTGTTTTGTTTTGTTTTGTTTACAGCAAAGGAAAACCTCTTGGCTTTTATTGAAAGCCTTCAACATTTTTTTTTTTTTAACAAATTCTCGTTTTGTACTTCTAATTCATGACATGACTGGTTTTGCTCTGTCCTCTGCGCTTTTGCGTTCGTCACCTTTCACCGGAGTTTACGCTACACCTACGTCCTACATAATCCACTGGAATGCCACTCTCTCGTGAACGTGCGTACGACAGTTAGCGAAAGCTAGAGATTACAGTTTGTAAAGTTTTAAATATGGATATTTTTTACACAAACGCATCGCTTCACTTCAGAAGGCCTTTATTAACCCCCCGGAGCTGCGTGGAGCACTTTTTATGATGAATGGATGTACTTTTTTCATTGCCTATTCATTGCCATTATAAAGTTTGGAAGAGCCAGGACATTTTTTAATATAACTCCAACTGTATTCGTCTGAAAGAAGAAAGTCATATACACCTAGGATGGCTTGTGGGTGAGTAAATTATGGGGTCATTTTCATTTTTGGGTGAACTGTCCCTTTAAATCGGTTGGGGATTAAGTCATTTTTGTTTTGTTTTCTGATCCTCAGTGCCCTGAAGATGGAGAGCGACCTCTTCGACTTCCAGACTAACTTTCATTCAAGCATGCAGCCCGGAACCTCTGTGGCCACGGCATGGGGAGGTGAGACCTTTTGCGTGAGACTGTCTCAGAGATTCAGCATGCTGTAGCCTTCTGTGTTAACTTGAGTCTCATTCTAATGTCCTCCTGTTCGACTCTTTCTCTCTCTCCTTTTGCCTGCTCAGATCCTTTCTCTTCTTCTGAAGCTGTAGATGACTCCATTCCAAACCTAAACCCTTTCCTAACCAAACTTGTTTTTGATGGTGCTCATCTACCCGTTATGTCATCAGATGGTGTTAGTTTCTCCTCTAGGACATCAGGTCATGAGATTTTTGGTGGTAAACACGCTTTAGTTTCTTTCTTCCAACCCACCCATCCACCCATCCAAAGTGTTTAATTAGTTTGAGTTTTTCTGGTCGCTGAAATTCCCTCGTTGTTTTGCATACACAGTATCCCGTTGTGTCAAATCAGGAATCCTCTGATTAAGTTCGGTCACATCGTTCTTACAGTTGAGCTCAGCTTCTGAGTAAGAATGCAGTCTGTAATTGGAGACTAAATGGAGGTTAGGTGGCAGTACTATAGATACCCCTCAAATAATGTTTGTACACATATAGCTTTGTTTTGGCTTTGTTATATTGGGGCTGTTTCATTAATTACAGTTTTTATCTTGATTTAAAGGTAAAATTAAAGCGGTTGTAGGTAGTGTGAGACCAAAACAACTGGAAAAATGCATGTTAACTGGGTGTATAGAAAGTCAAATAAACAAGATGATATAACTACATTCTGAATAGATTACTTTGCCCAACTTTCAACATATTTATGATAATATCCAAATTTGAAGAACAAAGAATAAGTTAAATAAACCACCACTCGAAGGTTTGGGGTCTGTAAGAATATTTTAATGTTTTGAAAGTCTCATGCTCATCAAGGTTGCATTTATTTGATAAAAAATACAGTAATATTGTGAAATATTATTACAATTTAAGATAACCGTTTTCTATTTTAATATGTTTTAAAATGTAATTTATTCTGGTAATGCAAAGCTGAATTTTCAGCATCATTACTCCAGTCTTCAGTGTCACATGATCCTTCAAAAATCATTCTAATATGCTAATTTGATGCTTAAGAAATATTTATATTTTAATTATTTTTGATGAATAGGAAGTACAAAAGAACAGCATTTCCTGAAATAGATTTTAAAACATTGTTAATATATTTACTGTCACATTTGATCAATTTAATATATCCTTGCTGAATAAAAATATTAATTTCATAAAAATAAAAATAAAGGAACCCAGACTTTTTAAGGGTAATATATAAAAGTAGGGCTATCAAAGATAATGTGTTAACACATGTGATTACTGAAATCTTAAAAATTGAAAATATTTAATGCTCTTCTTTAAGACTTTGCAAGATGCAATTTTAATAACTATCAAAGGTCGGCAAGTGAAATATAAACCATGAGTGGAACCCGGCATATAAAACCTGACAAATAAATATTTCAATAATTTGACAGCAACTAATTATAATATATATTATTTATGAAACATTCTGAAGAGTTCTACAACAAAAGTTGGTCAGAAAATCACGCATTTCATTCCAGTTTTCACCTCAGTCTACCTTTGCTTTGTAAAGGTTTAGTAGTTAAACTATAAAGCTATAAGTGAATGATTGTTTTTCCTTTTCCACTATAGATCAGTACAATCCCTTTATTGATTCAAGTTCATCTGTATCAACCAGTTACAAACGCACTGTGCGGATAGAGCACTTAATCTCAGGTACCATGATGCAAACCATCCCACCTATGTTTCTCCTCTGTCTGGAAACATAGGAGCACTGAAGCAGTGTACAGCGACTAACCTCTGATGATCCCTGCTGGATGCTGTTTGCCTTCTGCACATGGCTGTCTTAATATTGCTGTTTAAATACGCTCTTTACTAATCCTCTCTGAATCTCAAATGTCTTTATGTCTGTAACGCTTGCCGTGTTGTTTCTCCTTCTCCCCGCCTGCCTGTCAGACTCGTTTGGTCAGCCGTCTATGGTCCAGCATCTCCCAAACCCCTCTCCCTTCCAGTCTGAGCCCTCCACTGTAGCAGGCCTATTCAGAGGTAGGGAGCCTGTGGCTGGAGGTTGCCTTGTGTGGCGCTGCGCCCCTTTGTGATTTATGTTTCCCTTTGTCTCTAATGCTGTCTGATCTAACATAGTATAACACCATTCAAAATCAGATCCTTAAAGAGATAATTCTCCCAAAAATGACAATACTGTCATCATTTACTGACCCTCATTGTGACCTCCTCTTTTTGGAGCTCGACAGCCCGAATACTCATTCATTTCCTTTATATTCTTTAAAAATTCACCTTTTATGTTCATAAGAAGTTTAGAATGACACAAGGATGAGTAAATGATGACAGTTTTTGCATTCTGGTGAACCATCCCTTGTAGTTTTTCAGGATGTCTTGTGCATGACTGTAGTTTACCCTCCACTAACATGGACTCTAGTCCACTTATTGGCAGCACTTGAACTTAAATTTGGCATTGTTTCAATTTGTGTATTCTTCTGACGGTGTCCTAGTCTATATTGTGACTTCTGTGAGAAGGTTTCAGTGGCTTTTTGTACCTTTTGAAGGATACGGAGCTCCACAAATCCCTCCTCCACAGAGCTCAGGGGAGCTGCGTGTTGACTTTGAGTCTGTTTTCGGTACTAAAGCTGCCTCGTCTAATAGCCTGGATACAGATGGTAAGGCATTTTAGGTAAAATCAAATGAAAACACATCAACATGTAATCAGACGTTTCTGAACTGACAGCATTAAAGGATTTTAAACTTGGCTTGTATGCCTATATGTTTCTTATTTGCTTCATTATGGTTGTGTAAAGCACTCTGAATCACCATTGTGTATCACCTGTCTTATTTGTGAATGTCACAGCAGGGATTTTGAAACCCACTGTGGCCGGTTCAAATCAGTCCTCCAATCTGCTCCCAGAAAAACTGGTGTCAGACGACCTGGATTCTTCCTTGGCCAACTTGGTTGGAAGTAAGTGTCAATTATTCAAAAGTTGCATATTAATTTGTGTTTGTCAGAATATGATGCTAAAAGGAAGATATTATACATTGTTAGGGGCCATTTCACAAAGAATGCATTTTTGCATGTATAAATGTTACATGCAGGCCAGTTAGGTCTGATCAAGTAGATGCTGCAAAAAATGCAAGCATAATGGTCAGTGATGTCTATCTAGTGCATGATTACATAGAGAAACAACGGAAAAGCAACATGTTCTCTTGTGCCCCTAATTTTCCAACTTTGTTAAAAAATTTAAATGTACCTCTTTAAAGTCTTCATAAAATATATATTTTCTCACTTATAGATCTGGGCATTGGAAACGGTACCACTAAAAAGTAAGAATTTTGCCCTTTATGATGCTCGGTATATACATTTTTCATATTCTGATTTGGTGTTAATATTAGTCAACTGTTTTCGCAGTGATATCCACTGGAACCAACCAGGAGAGAAAAAATTAACTGGTGGAATGAACTGGCAACCCAAAACTGCTCCATCTACTACATGGAACCCTGTCTCTATGGTACAGCTGTACTTTATATTGATAAAATTGCTCTGTTCCAAAACCCAGTGAGCTGCGTACCTTCTAGGGAAGCATCCTTACCTCTTAAGGCTGGAATACATTACATGACTTTTTAAATCTGAACAGATTTTAAAACACTAGGCATCACACACTTGCCGACCTTGTAAATGGTTACAGAGAAAAACTGGGCATTATTCACTAAATGAGTGCCACAAATGACAAATGCAAACAATGTGTTCTGAAATCAACTCAAACTATCAAACATGTTTGAAATCCGCTGAGATTTAGTCTGAAGAGTCTGATCATAAACTATGCGATTTTCTGCTAAATTGTCAATTCTGACTGAACAAAATCTGCAGAATGGCTCTGACTTTTGATAATTAGTGTTGACTCCCCTAGACTGCAAATCTATTTACTAAATTACGGTTGAACCACTGATGTCACATGGACTATTTTAACGATGTCCTTACTACCTTTCTGTGCCTTGAACGTGGTAGTTATGTTGCTGTCTATGGAGGCTCAGAAAGCTCTCGGATTTCATCAGAAATATCTTAATTTGTATTCCGAAGATGAACGAAGGTCTTACGGGTTTGGAACAACATGCGAGTTAATAATTAATGAAAGAATTTTCATTTTTGGGTGAACTATCCCCCTATGTTCAATTTAGAACACTATATATCCGATAACATGAACGGATGGCGGCGCTCACTGGTTTGCACTCTATCTGCCATGCGCCTTGTGCTGCTTTATATATTTTTTTACATTTTACCTTATTTGTATAATTGTATAGTTGTATTTTATATTTAAATCTGTATCTATCTGTATTTATGTTCTACTGTTAGTGTTATCTGTATGCACCAAGGGTCTGAGAGTAACGCAATTTCAATTCTCTGTGTGTATGTGCTGTACATGTGGAAGAATTGACAATAAAGCAGACTTGACTTGACTTGACTTGATATAGGCAGCAGACACAAAAACACTCTACACAGGCGACTCAACTGAACAATCGATTTCAGTAGCATCTGAAATTAGCATGTTGCTAAGCTAACAGTTCAGTACTTAAATATACAGCACACAAACATTGGTTAAGTAATACATTTGCATTACATTAAACTGTTTTAATCAATCCTACTCAGACTATTGGAAAGAAATTTTTAAATAATTGACATTTTTCTTGCCTTGCCTGCCTTTTATTAACTGAGCTCACTGAAGTGCATTCTGGGATTTTGCTAAAATAAAGTGTCTTAAGGTTTTTGGAACAGAGCAAATATAATGAAATGAATCACATATGAACTTAGTGTTCTTATTAGTCTTTCTTTGTTTTATAGCCACCATCTATCATGACTTTCCCTGCTACAACACCTACAGGAATGATGGGATATGGCATGGTTAGTATTTCTGTGATTTTTGTATTTTGTATTTTCTCTTTTAGTTATTTTTATTAGGGATGCGCCGATCCGATATTCATATCGGGTATCGTGAAAGAATGATTATCAGTTCCACACACAGAGATATATAAATTCTACATTTATTTAAATGAGGGAAAAAAACTTCACTGGTATCGGATCGGTATCGGCCAATACCGAACCCTAGGTATCGGAATCGGTATCGGAGGCGAAAAAGGTGGATCGGAGTATCCCTAATTTTTATTTAGTTTTTGGTGTCTATATAGTTTTTTTTTTTTTTAGTATTTCAGTTTTATTTTTATTTTAGTACATCAGGTTAATCTAAATGAAAATGAGAAATGTTGCTTCAACAACAAGCTGCCATGTGTTTTTTTTTACATTTTAATTAATGTTGATTTTATTTCAAATAAAAAGGTTTTAGTTTTTTATGGTTTTAGTTAACTTTGATAACTGCTGTGAAACCAGCTGCCAATTTGTTGAAATTGTAAGCTGAATGATTCCTCATGGTTGTGATTTTTGTAGCCTCCACAGATGCCCTCTATGAGCATGATGACCCAGCCCACAATGATGTACACACAGCCGGTCATGAGGCCATCCAATCCGTTCGGATCAGTGTCCAGTGCACAGGTACAGCCCCTACAATCTCTCTAAACTTTCATGTACGTTACGTTGTTCTTGTGATGAATGTAGCTTTCTATTAACACTCTTCGTAATCATGGTCCATTGTGTTCTGATGGGCCATGAAGACAGAGAACTCCCTCCCAAACTGCAGATCATTCCTCTCCTCGTCCACTTGTGCTTCTCCCTTTCACTCCAAGCTCTTTCCTTTCTCTCTCTCTGTGTTGTTCTCTCTGCATTAGCCCTCCGCTGCCTCTAGCCCTTCCAGTCAGAGTCCTCTCAGAGCCCCAGGACAAGACCCCTTTGCACAGCTCTCTCTCAAGGATTTCTTGTAGAGCTTCGTCTTTTGTCTAGGTACCGCATGTGTTTGTGCTCACCGATGGTCTTGCATGCCATGTCAGTTTCATCTCGTGCCTCTTGCTAGATGTAGACTGTACAAATAGATTATAGCTGATCCAGGTAAAACATTTATCATTTTGATTTATTAAAAAAGAAAAACTGAAATATCACATGGTCCTAAGTATTCAGACCCTTTGCTCAGTATTTAGTAGAAGCACCCTTTTGATCTAATACAGTATATATATATATATATATATATATATACACACACACACATAAAGGTGCATTAAAAAATTTGAATATTGTAAAAAAGTGGTCATTTGGCCATTTAATGAAACTCAAATGTAAATATTCTAATATTTTGAGATACTGAATTTTTGACTTTCATGAGCAGTAAGCTCTAATAATTAAAATTAAAACAAATTTTTTTTTTAAATGTTTTACTTTACATGTAATGAATCTAGAATATATGAAAGTTTCACTTTTTGAAATAAGTTACAAAAAAATGAACTTTTTCACGATATTCTAATTTGCACCTGTACGTATGTATATGTTTTTTCTAAAACATATTTTAAGATATTTCATCACTTTTAAAAAGTATTTTAAATCTTACAATTTTTATAGAAATAAAACTGACACTATTCTTTGTGTTTAATTTTAAGTATATATTAAACATTTAATTCTATCCTAATTTCTATTTTTTAAATTATATGTAAAATAAGAGTAACAATAAATTAATTCACCTCTAAAACAGTGATATTCATGCCTGAATATATATTTGAAAAACCCGTGGAGATTTCTTTAGGGAATTTTTTTTTCTAGTTAAACAGGAATTTGAAGATATTTCATTACTTTTAAAAAGTGTTTTAAATGTCAAAATTATTTTTTATAAAAAAAAAAACTGACACCATTCTCTCTTAATATGTTTAATTTATATATATATTTAATTTCTATGTTATATATTTAATTTCTATGTTATAATCTATTTTTCAACAATTGATTGTTATATGTAAAATAACAGTAAGAATAAATGACTGAATTCACCTTTAAAACTGATATTCAGCCCTGATAATATATTTTAAAAAGTCATGGAGATTTCTATATGGAATATATTTTTTTCTAGTTATGCACAGATATTTCAAGATATTTAATCACTTTTTCATTTTCTGTGAGTACAGTTTGTATAAAATGATTTTACATATCCAGTAACCCCAAACTGGAAAAGTCATGAAGTAGAAACCCTGCAACTTTCCGTAACACCTCTAAAACGTTTCTCCTTTTCGGTTGACATCAAACCCTCTTATTTTTTTAACCCCTCTCCTCCAACCTATCATACAGACTCTTCACTATCCAATCAGTTCCCAGTTCCAGGTTTCATTCATAAATGTATCACGGTATGGTCGCGAACACTGTTTCTTGTAGACTTAACACACTGTTGTTTAAAGCATCATTTTAATCGTACATTTAATTGTCTCTTTTTCCAGATGCAGTTTATGTAACACAAAATGAAGTTGCTCCCTGATGTCAAACCTGATGTTAAGCTCTGTCCTCTGTGCTGGGATGCTCTTCAGAGGGCTGATCCCACAACATACTCGACGTCAAAGATGTAAACCAAGTGTGTTGAAAGACTGGGAGCATACTGCAATCATTTCGTAATTTGTTTAAGATGTCAAGTGATGCTGCTGTTGGACCCATAAAGGGATTCCTCATACATTTTGTAATCTGTTAAGGTAGGTAAGGGCATTGAAAGACTTGGATATTTAGTGTTCTGAGAAGCTATAGTTTGATTTTCCTGCTATAGGTTGTTTTTTTTCCTTCGACCGGGAGCTTCTGATGAGAGGTCTTGTGGCGAACGTCGACCTAAATCGGAGTATAACTCAGCATCTGATATAGTACGTGTTATGAAATAGTAACAGTAACTTTGTTTTACACTTTATCTTTTAGTTTCAACTTTAATTGTATTCACCGGTAGACCTTTCTTGCGTGTCGTTTGTGTTTATTTATAATTAAAGCCTAAAAAATAAAACAGAGTTTACGAAATACATCGGGGGAAAATATAAATAATAATTCAACATTATTCTTGGGTGTTGGATTGTATAATGAAGGTTTAGACTTTTAAAATAGATATTATGTGAAAAATACACCTGTAAGCTAAATGATAGAGCACCAACTATTCTCTAAGTTTTATGTCTAGAACAACTTCCCGTAGATTAAATGTTTGCAGCCCAAGGCTATTGGGAGGGTAATCATTAGTGAATGGTTTGTTATACTGTTTCATCGATACTGTGCTTAGGGGTTTTGCAATGAGATATTTGTTGGAGTAGAAAAGCACTTCCTCCGTGATTGTGAGGTGTTGCACTTGGGAAGGGAGGTGTTCTGCATTATGCATGGCATGCCATCATTTTCACATGGACCGTAAAGATCTGGCTGCCCCTGATCTGAATGTTTCAGACTTCTCGTCAAGTTAGGCACCCTGCTCTAAAAGTCCAGGAATACTGAACGGGAGCTGGACGCTCCTCTAGCTATTGGTCACGGACAGGGTTATTGATATCACTGTAAATTTGTAGTGTAAAATATGAGAAACGCTGACTGGGAGACGGTTCGAGCACTGTTGATCGGTGCTTTAATGTATATATACATATAATCATGTAGGCAGTTTGTCCAGGGGTTGGCTAAGGATGGTTTGAAATATGAAAGCAATTCAATCAAATCGGAACTGATTTTGAAGTTTTACTGAATAATTTCTGTGTTGTCCTCACGGATCATTTTTTTTGTTTATGTATTTAAAAGATGTAAGAACAATTAGTGAACTCTTTCTTTTTCAAATAAAGTGCAGCTTCCACAAATCTTGTGTATGTTTGGTTTATGGTCATGCATTAGTTTTTTTCAGCTTGACATGATGGTTAATCATGCACTAGTCTTTATGACTTACAGATACACCTAAACATAGCTTATCTACCAATAGGAACCTGTAAATGATCATTTGTATTCTATTAATCTAACTGGTACAGTTCACTCAAGTGATAGATTCAATACTCTGAAGCTTAACGGAGGTATAAAAATGTTTGATAGATCTGAGAGTTTGTACTCGCTTGCCTCTTTATACTGAAATCTACCCGTTTTAAAACCTTGCTCCTACTTGTTAAACATAAACCAGGTTAAACCTGTTCTAATATAAACTTGAGGGAATCAAAAAGACTACATTTTTATATTTATTTTCCTTGAACGTACCAGGAAATAAAGTAATACATACACACAGACATGTTGTGTTCCTGAATCTGTTTTGAACAAACTGGTAAATGATTTGGTAAATGATTCAACGATTCACTCATAAACACAGTAATTTGTCGCCACCTACTGGTGTATGTAACCTACAGAAAAACTGAAAAGTCCCCATCATTGACGCACAGATTGTGGAACAAAAACAGACAAGCTAAGTGATGAAATCAAAAGTCCCAGTGCTGTTGTATATCAGCATTCACTAATCAAGTTAGGAACGAATCTAAACGAATCATTGTATAACAGCAGTACAGAAAAAACGGAAGACTTATGAAATAATGTTGTTTACACAGACCCTGGCTGACTCTGAATTACTAATCACAAATAACGTATTAATATCATTATGCAGATAAGTTTTACATAAGATGGTTATGTAGCCTATCCATCATTCAGTGGATTTGTAATTAATGAGAACAGACTTGGCTGGCCTAAGTAGGCTATTCATTACAATTCTCGTACATAAATGTAAAAAAACAAATACAAATAAAACAAATTTAAAACGCGTGTAAAAAGACGGACCATGTGAAATATAAACTATTTCAATGTTTGCGTATAAGTCCTTCATTATACTGTCCATTTACATTCTTCAGGAAACAAATTTAATGCGTTAACGTCACGCGAGGCGCTCGCGTGAAATACGCACGCTGTATACTTCCGATTGGAGCGTTCTATCTTGGCGCGTCGGGTTGACCGCTCAAACTCAGTCTTTGATTGGTCGACTGGAAGCCGACGTCAAGACTCCGTCTACCCCTGAGAGACGCGTCGCTCATACAGTGAAGATGTTCTGTACTGCGCGCCAGAGAGGCGCTCCAGAGGTTCTGCCACGGAAACAAGGTGAGCTGAAACCTTTCGTATCGACATATACATGTCGTTATGTTTGTGAAGATTGTTTTGCCACTACAGAATATATACACCAGCCTCTAAAGTTTAATGAAATACTTATAAATACATTCTTCAAGGTTATCACTGTGTTCGGTCTCGAGTAAAGTGTTGCGATCGATAGACTGACATAATTAATATAAAGCTGTATTTACGCTGTATTTATAAAACGGGATTACTAATCTCCGTTTGGTTTTTATTATCGAAATGACTGTAATGTGAAGAAAAGTAGTTGTGACAGGTTCTTGCCTTGCCTGCTCGTGAGTTCGTGTATATGTATCACTGATGAATGCAATGCATTTATGCCGTTTAAATATAAATGCAATACGGAGGAATAATGAATTTAAGAGAAAACAGAATAGAAAAAGAGGACATGAATCCCCAGACCTATGCAGACAGGGATACGCCACATTATCCTGTTTTTAAAATTCAATTAGGCTACATGTCTAAAACGTCAACAGATGGACTCCTAAAGCTCCAAGGTGCTTCAATTATTTTACATATCCAGAAAAAATACCACTTTAATTTATTGTTACTTGTCCTGTTTATTAAAAAGTGCAATTTATAGTTGATATGTAAATGTTTGTTTACCAAGAACTTATTCAATTGAATCCAGCCTAATGAAATTTGCAAAGAAGAGCCTCATTTGAGAAGTCAAAAGACCTTTGGACAAGAAACAGGATTCAGGATGCGACATTACAGCATCAAATAATGCAGATCAATCAGCATGTTAAATCCATTACTCATGTGCTCTTGATACATGGTTTGTTTTGTTTAATCATACCAAACACATTCATAATTTCGGATTTGAGTCAGACTCTCAAGAGAATACGTACAGTATTTCCATTCCATATTAAGCTCCTCACTAATGTAAAGCATTAACATTTCAATGCTATTTTATTGTTCGCTTGTTGTTTGTATAATGTTATGCATTAGGCTGCTTTTGTCATTTCTTTGAGGCTTGTTTTGATCCAGGTGTAACCCAGAGTAAATAGTGTTTCAGTGAGCTGTTTTCAAATATTTGCACAGTTAACATGACACGCTGGTGTCTTAAGCATTAAATATGGTCATATGATCATGTAAGGACATTTTTTAAAACAAATTAATTCAAGCGGGTTCTTATTTTTCTGTGCATAGAAATAAACCAATAATTTGAATAGAACATATCAAAGCCATTATCTGACATGACTTTTAAATGGGATCAGCATTATGCAATTTATGTTCAATGTAAAAGTTCATAATTTGCTTTAAATGTGCCCGATCTAAAGGTCTGCCCCTTCTCATGGTCAACTGACAGTGCCGTCACATGTTTTGTCTAATCTCAGCGTTCTCTAAACAGGCTCTCACTCAACTTCATTGTGCACTTATTTAGAATCACATTTCATTCCAAATTACATCAAATTCAGCATACAAATTGGGTTACTACATCTGTCCTTTCCATTAAATAAATGACTGAATAATACTAATTATTATATTTTCATAGAAAAGCCTGATCTGATGTGAATGAATCGAATGGAGAATCGCAGATGTTTTGGTGTGCTGATTGCAGGTGCCGTAATTGTGCATAATGAAATTAAGGTGATTCAGGAAGAACAACAGATAGCAGTGTGGACTCTGTGAGTGTCAGTACTAGAGTCCCCAACTGTGAGAAGAACAGTGGTCATCATGATAGACCTGAGCCACCTGAGCGAGGAGGAGCAGGAGATGATCATGACAGTTTTAAAGAGGGATGCTGAGTTGAAGAAAGCAGAGGAGGAACGAATCAAGTAAGATTGCGTAGCCAGCATAATCAAACTTTCATTTGTAGGCTAAATGACCCCCTCTCTTAATGTAAATGATAGCTGATCTCAAGCAGTGGCAGCAGTGTGATATGCATTTTTTTGTTATCAGTTTTAAGTTGAATTTTTGTATAATTATTATAAATGGCATCTTATGACATCAACTGAGGGATTACACTGAATATTCATATTTAAAAAAACAAACAAATCTTACAAATATTTTGACTAAAAAATTAATGTGAAATAAACTGTAAAAAGCTTATTTTTAATAAACTAAAAATATTAGTAAATCTGAAATACACTTTCTCTTGTATGTTCACATACAATTTAACTTAAAATATACATTACTCTTCAAAAGTTTGGGGTTAATTAATACTAAATTGATCAAAAGTGACAGTAAAGACATTTATAATGCAACAATTTATAATGCAAATTCTATCCATCAAAAAATCCTGAAAAACTGAATCAAAAGTTTTTTGCAAATAAAGCAGCACAACGGTTTTCACCATTGATAATAAAGAAATGCATGTTTTTTGAGCATCGAATCAGCATTTTACAATTTCATGTGACACTGAAGACTGGAGTAATGCCTGCTGAAAATTAAATTATATTTTAAAATATATTTCTAATAGATTTTTTTTAAATTGTAATAATATTTCACAATAATACAGTTTTACTGTATTTTTGACCAAATACATTTGTATTCTCTTTGTGAGCATACAAAAACATAAAAATAAAAAAAATCTTACCAACCACAAACTTTTGCAAATGCACAGAATGACAGTCATTTTAGACATATCTAATAAAATACAACATAATACAACATGAAAAAAAACAGGGCATTAATCCAAAGACAAACACTGAGGGGATTCACCCACATGAACGCCATTGCACTAGCAAACTATTTGTTCTCATGTTTAATGCTTTGAATGGAGACTGGTATTCTACATGAAAGGAAGAATGCAGAATCTGGCCATGTCTGGGTGATTTCCCTGTGTTCAGCCTCAACCATACTCAACCTTTTAAAAGGATTAAGTCTACCCTTGTGGAATAATTGTCTTGGCCTTTTCACATGACCAACATAGTTTCCCCTCCTTCAAAAGCAAAGATGTGTTCCAATGGTTGTTACCAAACACATGATTTTAATCAAACAATTTTGAATCAGTACAAATGCTCACAATGTCTTTATTATGGTTGTTTTGAAATTTTAGCTATTTGTAGCATTTAACATTAACCACCTCTCAAACAAGTTATAGTATAATTATTAGTTTTGACCTCTTGAGCTGTTTTTCTTAAGGAATCAATCCATAAAACTCCTTATCATTAGTGTCTGAATTACTTAACAGGGTACAGCTACTGGGAACATTGATAGTACCCAAGAAGCAGCCATTATGAGAGATGTAGTATTTGCAAAGCAAACAGAGTCAGTATTGAAGACAGTTTTGTGTATAAGTCAATGAAGAAAGAGTTTGTCCCAACTGTTTGGTCATAAGGAATGTTACTGATTTAAGAGGCTCTCATACAGGAGAGCTGTGTAACGTAATAAAAAAAATAAAGTGCAATGAGGTACCGTCATTTGGAAAGCTCAGTTTATGATCCTAGTACTCAAAGAACTTCCTGACACATTTGCACATCAAAAGAATTCAACATTTTGTGAGCAAACAACAGAGGATGTGATAAGTGCCGTGCTTTCTGACCTTGATGGCTTATGTAGTAAACTAATTTGCGGCCTGCGGAATGCATGGTATTTGTTCAAAGGACCATTCTGAGGTGAGACAATATATTAGGTTAGATGCATGTTGCAGGGAGCTGTTGATGATTTTAATTTTTCTCACCCAAGTTGAACCTCTGTCTCATCTGATTCCCAGACAGCTGCAGAAAGCCGTCCCAGAGGAAGACAAACGCAAATTTATGTCAGGAGAATGGTTCTACGAAGCAAAGTCACAGAGACACCAGGACAGGGTTCATGGCTCTGAAATCATCATGGCATCGATGAAGCAAAGGAAACCCTCAGTTGTTGGTGAGACCAAAAACCTACAGTTTACACATGCAACTCCTCTTGGTTAAATGCTTTGATAGCAAGCATATCAAACACCAGTAAACATCTCACTATCCTCCTATATAGAGTATTTAACCAAGTCGTGGGGCGGCAGATCCAGAAGCATCAGCCGAAAGGATAGTGATGGTATCATGACGTCACCTAAAGTAACACAAACTACTGAGTCCTCAGAGCAGCTAAAAGAGAGGTAATGCTAAATGTTCATGGACAAAAGCACAAATATCAGCATCTACGGTTCAGTGAGGTTGGCATAATCCTACACTGAATATTTAGACACACATAGTATATCTCATCTAGCTCTGTATTCATCAACTTATCCGGAACAACAGGAGTAATAACTGTTCCCGCTTGCCAGAACCCTTTGGTTTGCATTGTGTGTGCAACCTCCACCCCTCCCAGGCGCTTTGTGTGCTTTACAGGTGTGGATACCTTATGATTTCAAGATCTTTATGACTCGACAAGGGTCAACAGAGGAGTTTGCACGGTGTCCTCTTAAAGTACTCTGCCTGTGAAGGTTTAATTGATCCTGGTCATTGCAGGATGTCTTGTAGAACTTTAGTCCAAATCAGCTGGACTTGTTTTCTTTTGCTTCTTATGAATGCAAGCATAAAAATGCAATTGCTATTTCTTTTAAAATTAGGGAAAATGGTGAGACATTAGAAGTCCAGCAAGAAAAACTAAACATAGGCACGAGATCGCCATCCAAGGTATGTACTCATTAAACTACACAACCATATCAGGGTCAACTGCCTTCATTACTGTATATCCTTGGGGAAACACTTAAAGGGGTCATATCATAAGGAATCAAAATTTCAAAACATCCTCTCCAGTCCAAACAGACCAGGGGTGTCCAAACTTTTCCTAAAGGGGGCCAGATTCGACGATGTGGAAATACTGGGGGGCCGGATGCTTCTACCTATATATATATATATATATGTATGTATGTATGTATGTATGTATGTAATAACGGTCCGTGCAGCGCGGTTCAAACGAGTCGCGCTCTTCCGCTTTTGACGCGTTTAGGAATTCGCGTGCGCTAAAGAAATGAGAGCGCATATGAGTTATCAAATTGATATCACTCGCGTTTTACTGCTATATCTGGTCTCAAATTTAGTGCTGCCATCTTGTGTTGACATTTTGAAACTGCATAGGCATATTTTGTAAATTATGCTTGGCGGGCCATATATAATATAGACTATTAAGACAGCTGCGGGCCGCTTAACATTCATCCACGGGCCGTAGTTTGGACACCCCTGAAATAGACCATTTATTAAAAATGTGGGAAAATGGTTCCTACCTAACTTTCATGACTTACACAGGGCTTAAAGTTCTCCGGCACCGTGCCGGATCTCCGGCGTGCAGCGTTAGGCTGCGGGGAAAAAATAGTCCAATATTTAAAAAAAAAATCTTGTTGATTGATATCACTTTCTAGTCCATGAGTTCGCCTACCAATGGTATGAGAGGAGCACAGCTTTCACTCTCAACCAAACTAACATTACTAGCCAATCAGAATGTTTTGCTCTTATAAACACACGACGCGCTTAATCGTATCCAATTGCGGAGTCGCAGCCCTGACGAGTGGAGAAGCGCGTCACAAAGCTGCGAGGCGCAATGGTCAAAGATGTCCATCTAGCGCATATTTTACATAGAATAACTAATTAAAAAGCAGCGGAGTTTTGTAAACAGCTCAGAGTAATCATGTCATCTCCATAGAACGATATGAATGCCAGAACAAATTTACCGGGATTTTTGAAAAGGTCCTGTTCTCATGATCTATTAATGGTAACTTACCAGAAATTTACCAGTACTGTATGTGTGCAAGGGGCTAAACTCTTCCTCTGCATATGCCGTGAATTTGAACGTTCATCTGGAAAAACAGTGTGCATTATCTCACTAGATTTGTAACGTAAATCATTTATAAACCTTCGCCAACACAGGAGAATACATAATCTAAATAAATATGTCTAAATAGGCCATGTATTGTACATCGCGATTTCAAAATAAAAGTTTCTGTCCCGCCTCTTTGCCCATCTTCGATTATCCGGGAGTGACACGCGGTGACGCACTGCAAAGATGGCGACGGCCGCCTCCGCCCACTTTTGAGCTTCAAAAACTATCTTTGGAACCCTACGGGTGACGTCACGGACACTACATTCATGTTTTTATACAGTCTATGGTATTTTGTCTCATCTCGTGAGCTAAGTGTATTGCCACACCCCTAGTGTCGATAAGCTGTGATATAGCTCATAATTTTCCAAGTGTATGATACAGCTTTCAGTCTTCAGGTCAACCATATATTCGTGAAAAAAAATCAGTTTGAATAAAGAAAGCAATAACTTTGCCATAGTATCCTTTCAAATGTTAAAGTTGCCACAGTCATTGCATGCTTTGCATGTGCTGCCCCGCCCCACCCCG
Source organism: Sinocyclocheilus anshuiensis (assembly GCF_001515605.1). Lineage (NCBI taxonomy): Eukaryota > Metazoa > Chordata > Actinopteri > Cypriniformes > Cyprinidae > Sinocyclocheilus > Sinocyclocheilus anshuiensis. Next base: position 583,728 of record NW_015551101.1, on the reverse strand, counting down.
CCCCCCGGAAAAAAAAGTTCAGGCTCAGGATTTTTTTTTGCTTTAACCCCTGCTTACAGCTATCAAATGAATACATTAAAGAGGATGTCTACTGCTATTTCATGCATTCCGACTTATTTACATTGCTAAAGAATTGGATTCTCATGATATACATGGCCACCCCGGGGGCAGGGCAGCACATGCAAAGCATGCAATGACTGTGGCAACTTTAACCTTTGAAAGGATACTATGGCAAAGTTATTGCTTTCTTTATTCAAACTGATTTTTTTTAATGAATATATGGTCATCCAGGTGGATGCTGCACACTGGTGGTGGTTGAGGAGATTCCCCCTGACAATGTAAAGCACTTTGGGTGCCTAGAAAAGCGCTAAAAAAAAGTCTTAAAAATTTTTTTTAATGAATATATGGTCATCCAGGTGGATGCTGCACACTGGTGGTGGTTGAGGAGATTCCCCCTGACAATGTAAAGCACTTTGAGTGCCTAGAAAAGCGCTAAAAAAAAGTATTTGAGTTGACGTATGACATAGTATTTCTGTGCCAACGACATCCCTTCAGCATTCGTATAAGTTTTGGAAAGTTTTTTCGAGTATGGCCCTGTATAAAGAGTGGATTTCTTTGTGTAGGCACTACTTTAGGAAGAGTGAGCGCACACAGCAACCAGAGTATATTGCTGGATCTGATTTTGAGCCATAGTTAATTTAAGTCAATAAAGTTTTTGTTCCTGTTTTATTTATGCCGATGTCGCAGCTTGCAGACGATCGCTACGGAAAAGCTTTGCATGCTCGTGACTCTTTAGCTCCACCCACGGCACGCCTTCAGGAGCTCGACTGTTTTCAGAGAGAAGCGGTACAGCTGTATCCTTCTTTAATAAATCTGATAAAACTAAAGACTCTTCGGCGATATGAAGGATGCAATACTACTCTATTGGTACTCAAGATTAACATGAGATTGGCAGAAACTGTGTGTTATGTCCACTTTAACATACTGTATGGCCGCCCACATTTAGACATCAACAACACCTATCTACTTAGAAACTTGGTCCACCTGGTCAGTATGAGGTACTAAGGAGGATACTGCCACAATATAACGCAGGCTTTGCAAAGAGGCTGTTATTGAAGGATGGGGCAGAGCAAACAGTATATAGAGTATATTGGACTCATCAGCAGACCTGCAGCTTGTGAGTAAACACAGCTGTTTCTCATGTCACATGCAACCAGGGTGTTAGATGCAGAGGTATAAAAAAATCGGTTATTTCTATGTATCAGATAGAGGGTGGAAAATTGTCATGAATTTTATCTAAAATTCATATCTTCAGTAAAACTACAGCATAAGGTAATAAATAAAATGACTTAATACAGATGTATGATATGACCCCTTTTAAGTCTAGGTCCCTCTAGTATGTTAATTTTGAGTGAAAGTCAATGCTAAACGACAAATAAATCAATATGGCATCAATAATCAATGTATTTATTCATTGTAAACTTTGTCTGTTTACCTGGTTCCAGCCAAGGCACAACCCATTTAACAGTGTTCCAATAGAGCTTGATTTTGAGGAAACTGATATCCACTTAACATCAGGACCTGGATTCAGGAAATCATTAGACCGAGGCTCTGATTCAGGTTTATGTGGCAACTTGTTGTATAATGTTCATTTGTGCTCAGAAATTTGTAGTTTTGTGTTCTCCCATGCTTACAAGTCTAATATTTGCAGTAAAACATCAGGAAGCAAGTCATGGTGAAGTTAATAGTGAGGTCTTTAACACCCCGCACAACAAACCTCCTGGTCAAAAGCCTGTGCCAAAGAAGAGGACCAAAATCAACAAACCGCAGAGCTCTGTCTCAGACAGCACCAACTCTGTGTCCAGCCAGGGTGTGTCCACCACAGCAGGCTCAGGTATCAGGTCTCCACCACCAAGAAGTATCCCTAAACATAGCTCCAATGAGACCACTCTCAAGAGCCAGCTGCGACAACCAGTAGTATCCCTAAGCTATGTTCGCAAAAACAGCAGTCAAGAAAAGGATCTTGAAGAATCTCGACTTTCACTGGGTAGTCCAGAAGAATCAGGTAGCAAAACTGAAAACAAAGAGCAATTTAGCTCTCCTTCACCACTGAAGTTGCCAAAGTCACGTTTACCAGTTAGAGCTTCATCGCAACTGATAAACCCTCCACAAGGCTTACAAGAAAAGCCAAAAATAAAACCACGTCTAAGTCTGAACTCTATCACAAGAGCAGATGATGGCAAAAAAGTGGAAGAACTTGTAAAACAAAGAAGAGAAACAAACAGTTGCCTTCCTCAGACATCAAGTATGGAATTAGAGGGCCAAAACATTTCTGGTGAAATTAACCTTCCTCGTGAAAATGCAATGTTCACGTTGACTGACAACTCTGAAAAGCCACTGGATGAGATCACTGTCCCTCAATCTACACTGCACAAATCTGGGAATGTGGAAAATCATATGAGTCCGTATCCAAAATCAGAAATGATAGGAACTGAAGAAAATATGAAGAAAACTGCTGTTGGTATGATCCACATTTTTTAGAAATGTTCAAAATTTGTTAAAGGAGAAATTCACCCAAAAATGAGAATGATGTTATTTACCCATAATCATGTCATTTCAAACCTGTACGACTGACTGACTTCTGCCGAACACAGGAGATAATTTAACAAGCAGCAAGTTAAATTTTGGGTGGGCTGACAAATAATGGCAGTACACTGGGTCTCACTTTAGTGCCTAAAGCACCCAAGTGTGTCAGCAAAATATACATTTCACATTTTGGTAAAATACAATCTGATATTCAAGCAGTTGTACACTCATCCAGCTCTTCACACTCCAGTCCAGTAGGTGATGGAAATGTTCACCCTTCTTCTGCTTCAAAAAACCAACTTACAAGGAACCACCACCAATATTGAAAATACACAATTGGATATTTATTAAATGTTCTGCTTTGTGCAACCACTGCTGTGTTCTGCAGAAGAAAGAAAGTCATATGGGTTTGGAATGACATGCAGGTTAGTAAACGATAACATGATTTTCATATTTGGGTGAAATAATCTTAAATTTAAATTTAGTTGAATTAAATTTTTACTTACAATAGTGTTGTCTAGATATTCTGGCCATTCAATGCTACACTGTTTTTTAAATTTTTTATACAGATCAACAATTTCCCAGATCCCTCAACATAACAGATACATTCAACAAGACAGATGCCTCTACTGACTGTGAGACTGACAGCAGCCCCCTTGTCTTCAATATAAAACGAAAGACTAATAACTCAAAACAAGAAGATGCCAAAATGGAAGTCATGACAGATGAACATATTTCCACACCTACCGATGAACAAGGAGATTCCATTGCCAAAGTTCTTGAGTGGTTTAGCAGAAGCTCAGACAGCAGTGATAGGCTTGATGTAGAGAGCAATGTCCAAGACATGGAGGACGACACCAAGATCGATGACATAGACTTTGAAGATGACATTAATCAGAGAGCCAAACCAAGAGATAATGTGTACTTAATCATACCACGCCAAAGCGAAGAGGTTCCATCAGAAGTCAATACAATATTTCTACAACAGACAGATTGGGGAAAGGAACAGAGTGTTGATGAGCCTTCCCAGAGTTCTCCAAAAGAACAGAGAAGATATGAATCTGCTTCTTATAAAGAACCTCTCATCAAGAAACCTTCTATTGACTCTGCTCTTACTGCAAACAATGTGCCTCCAGAGATCCCAGAGGTGAATATTTCTGTAGGTGGGAAAGTTAGTCTAAATGAGAACAAAATCAAGAGAGAGGAAGAGACTAAAGTCAAACTTGAAGACACTGACATCAAGCAGACTCAAAATCAGCCAAAAGAAATAACAGGTGCTGAAGAGAACCAGCGACCAAAGATTGCCAATTTGAGATCATTCTGGGAGAAAGAAAACATTGGTCCAAAGATTTTGATCGGCAAATCTAGTGCACCTGCTAAAAATGAACACTTAATCCCAAGTGATATTAGCAGAAAGCCAACTGAAGGTGTAGAGGAACAACTAAGAAGTGAGCAGAGCTTGAAAGTAACATCTCCAGGACATCAGAAACAAGAGAGAATTGGAGAAGATGTAGACCTTGAGCATATTGGAAGTGGTAACACCACCTATAAACCCCAAGTACCCATTTTTACAGATGAATCAAAACCCCCATTGACATATGCTAATCAGAAGACTGACCAAATACATGCAAGCTCTCCCTTAGAGAAAGTTCCACATTTAAAATCATCTTCACCATCTCTTGACAGTGGATCCTTGCTAGAGGGTCAAAATGGTGATAGCAGAGGCACCATTAGCATCAACAGTAATGATGCAGATCACACTTCTCCAAAAGAATTGGAGGCAAAATCAAGAACCGCACCAAGGACAAATCAAGTGCCTTTTGTTAAGCAGAATTTCCAGCAAGAGAACATGGCAGAGAGGATCAAGCAACTCAAGTCCTTTTGGGAGAAAGAATCTAGAACATCAGCAGCAGCTCAAAACAGATCGACTACTACTGCTCGACTGAACCAAAGATTTACCAAATCTGAGTTTGATCTCAGAACAATAGGTACTGATTATGATGATTATGATGATGATGTTGAGGACAGTACTTCTGCCAGAGGTAGACTGTCTCCCAGTTTATTGGTGCATCCACTACGGAAGGATAAGCCAAGTGTGATGGATGGTATGAGCACTTTACAGTTTAAGAACCTCCGTGACTTCTGGCGAGGATCACCTACAAAATCTGGGCAAAGGTCACCAGTTCTTGAAAGTGGAAATCAGAGATCCTTAAGTCCACAAAGCCAAAATGAAAGAGTCAATGTCAAAGACTTTGTAAATGAAAGCCAGAATAACAAAACATCCTCACCAGCCAAAACCAGAGTATTCCAGTCTCCCTCAAAGAAGAGGATTATGTCAAGACAAGAATCTGGATCAAAAACCGATCAGTCGCACATGGTCTCAGGCGAATTATTCTCCCATGGAGTGTCTCATTTTCTTCAGCAACAGAAAGGCTCTCACACCTCTTCAGAAGCCACAATGGTACCTAAACCTCAGGTTGGTCAAGAGTCACAACCTAAACACGGTAGAAGAAATAGCAAAGGCAGTCTAAATGGAAAAGCAAATGCCATGAGACGTGCCGCCAGCATGTTTTCTGTGAACACTGCGGTTGAGGAGCAAAGCCAGGACTTAAATCTTCAGTCCAAGAATTCCCAGGGCCCCAGTCTGCAACAGGTTAAAAAGGCACCAGAAACTAGCATCACACAGTCCAGGAAAACACAGGAAGCTAGCTATACCCTGCCAAAAACATCCCCAGAAATCTGTTGGAGAGACAAAGACAAAAACATTCAGAGAAGACCGTCACGTACATCAGAGGATTCTGACTCTCAACCTCTTGCTAGATCCTTCATTCCACGGGACTACCAGCATTACCTTGGCATCACAGAGGACAGAAGTATGTACACTCCACCTCCAGTTACAGAGCAGGTTGACGATTTCATCTGCACTTCATTTACATCATCTCCAGAGACACACCGCAGCTGTAAATGTTCCCCTGTGAAAACCAGTACTCCAGTACAGGGTTCCCCTGACCTAAAAACCAGGAGAGGGAGCCTGGGATGCCACTCAACCACACAAACTGATGGAAATGCCACTAAGGGGAATTTAAACCGTGAGTTTGAACCTTTGACCTTGGTGTTGTTATCAGTATGCTCTATTGTTTGAGCTACAGGAACACTTTCAATTTTTCAGTTTCATCAACTGCCAGGTGTGAATCGTAAATCTGATTATTTAAAAAAGTAATAATACACCTCTTCTGATCAGATCACAATTTGAAGGACAAATTAGAGAATTCATTCATTAGAAATTAACATGACTTAAAAAGGACTAAATGACTTCAGTCTTAAACTGTTTACAAATTAGGTATATGTAATTAAATCTGCGTTGTATTAGAATTTCTCACAGCTTCCCTTTCAAGTGTCAAATAGTAAGTGCTCACACTACACAATAGTACAAGAAAAGGGAACAAAACACCAGCAACATTCTTCTTGCTTCTTGAATTAATTCTTTATACCTCTATGGGATCAAACTTACACTGTTAAATCTTACAGGTGAAAATGAAAGTCCCATTCAGAAAGCTTTGAGACGAGCTTCATCTAGACCAGTGTACCATAAAAGCATGGAAGATATCAGCACTCTTCCTAGTAAGCATCAATCCTCTCTATCATGTCAAACGTTTTTTAAACTGTATCTGACTATAACTTATATACTGTTTGTTATTAGTTTTTCAGCTAAAAGTACCATATCCATATTTAGCTTTTCCTTTCAGAGTTTACTTATCACGCAGTAGCAGCACAATGCTTCTTCCAGAGTACACCTTATTGTTTGGCTCTAAATGGAAAGTACAAGTGACAACAGAATCTGTTCTACTATTTCCTGTGTTTTGTCATTGTGATCTTTTCCCTAAGGACAAGACCAAAAACAAACAAATGACTACATGCAGAGCAACTATGATGGCAAGTTTTGAGCTTAACTTCTTGATATGTTTTACAGTGTATGCACTAATTTTGTTGACATCATATGACATTGGCATTTGCTCTGAATCTCACTCCTGATGTCTTGTTTAAGACTCTAGCACACTTGTCCAAACTTCCTTTGCCACATCAGACCCAGTGCACCTGAAGCAACTCAGTAAATCAGTGCCCTCATTCCTGCAAAAAGAAGTTGGTTCATTTGTCGTTTTTTATCTAAGATAAAAGGTCAGGTCACAAAAAATTTGTGGTGCTCAAAGTGTCTGTTACTGTCCTGTCTTTATAGAGTGATGGAGGAGAAAGTGACTCCGAGAGCAGTTCTCGCAGCAGTGTACCACAGTGGAATAACAGACAATTCACTGACCTCAGCAACTACTCTGGATCCACCTCCCTGTCATCTGTATGTTCATATTCTATATATTATATACCTAACTATTTACCAAGCACATGCATATAATATAGTATATACTCTATACACTTATGGAAACAGAACCTGTCAATTATTCCACTTGCCTCACATATGATTTGTGTTATAGTAAATTTCTTTAAGTCATCATGAAGCACCATTCACAAACCATTTTACTTTTGTAACCAGACCATCGTAATCCAAATTAAACAGAATATTCTAGGAGAAAAAAGCAGTGCAGGGCTTTATTCTAACCAGATTATTGAGATGAACATGTTTTGCTTAAGTACGCTAATTGAATTGAATTACTCACCCACATGACGTTCCAAACCAGTAAGATCTTCGTTCATGTTCGGAACACAAATTAAGATATTTTTGATGAAATCCGAGAGCTTTCTGACACTGCATAGACTGCAACGCAACTACCACATTCAAGGCCCAGAAAGTTAGTAAAGACATTGTTAAAATAGTCCATGTGACATCAGTGGTTCAACCTTAATTTTATGAAGATACGAGAATACTTCTTGTGTGTAAAGAAAACAAAAATAACTTTATTCAACAATTTCTTCCTTACTACCTTTCTGGGCCTTAAACATATCAGTTGCCTTGCTGTCCATACAGGGTCAGAAAGCTCTAGGATTTCATCAAAAATATCTTAATTCGTGTTCCGAAGATGAATGAATGTCTTGCGGGTTTAAAATGACACGAGGGTGAGTAATTAATGACAGGATTTTCATTTTTGGGTGAACTAACCACTTCAGCACATTGGTGTACTGGGAATTATTCAATACTGAATTTCCATCATCCTCAGGTTAGCGGCAGTGTTGTGAGTGTGTACAATAGCGACTACAGCAGTGTTGACATCCAAGGAAGCATCCAGTTTTCACTAAACTATGTGCACAAGTTGCAGGAGTTCCACATCTTTGTTGTTCAGTGCCAGAATCTAGCAGCAGTGGACACCAAGAGGAATCGATCTGACCCGTAAGATTGCGATCTCAGTACCACCCACCCTTTCTCCTCTAAATAGATTTTTTTCTCCATGGATAGCTTGTTCTTTTTCTAGGTATGTCAAGAGTTACCTCATTCCTGATCCTGCCAATTTGGGAAAAAGAAAAACTGCTGTGAAGAAGAAAACACTGAATCCTACATACAATGAGATTCTTAGGGTAAGAGCATCACTGACAGTTGTCGCATTTTTCATGCATTTAAATGTTATGCATTTAGTAATTACAATATTTGTAATGATTTGATATATTTGCACATCACATTTCACTTTGTTGCATTAATTGCATAATGTTTCGTAATTGCTTTACTATTCATACCAAGCTGAAATGTCTATAATAGGCTGTTTAATGGGAGATGCCATTGTGACAACATGCCCCGCTATTGGGTGTGTTCAATTTACTATAATTTCTTCCAGGCTATAATGGGGGAAATGCAGGCCCCAACCTCCCCTATATGCATTACACCAAATGCCTAATAATCTTTTTTTCATTTTATTATTTGATGCATACAGTACAGAGTTCGAATGGAGTACCTGACGTCCCAGGTTCTCAACCTTTCAGCATGGCACAATGACACATTTGGTCGTAACAGCTTCCTGGGTGAGATAGAGCTCGACCTCTCCTCTTGGGATTTTAATGACACAGAGTGGAAACTTTTACCTCTTAAACCAAGGGTATAGTATGAATTTGTTGATCATTTCTCTTACATGGCACTTCTACAGCATTTTCAAAGTTAAAATACTTCATACACAAATGCATGACCTCTTACTCTAATGTTACCTGGACAACAAATAGGTAAACAGTTTTTTTTTTACTAATTTATTTTTTGGTTTACTAGTGCAGGCTTTCAAATTATTCCGAACACAGAAACATCCGCCATGTTGCATACAACAAATGAAAACATGTGTCCTAAAATCAAAATATCAAACATGTTTAAAATCCACTGACTTGATAGAATGAGCCTGAAGCTAAAAAAAAAAAAAAAAAAAGCTTGTGCCCATCATACACTAAAAATGCAATGACTTCTCCAGACTGCAAATTGGGACCAAAATCTGTGCACAAATTGGGAGTATGCTGGAGTATGCAGTTTCTGTGCTACTAGTGTCATCTAGTGGAACTACAAAAGAAAAGCATGTTCTCAAACAACCTTTGCAGATGCTCTTTTAGCACATCACGTCTCCCCCAATTCTGACTGTTGAAAATCAAAAGTGGTCTAAATAAGAAGGTTTATATAAGAAGAGACTTTCAACCAGTATAACAAGAAACTGGAAAAAGTTGCCTACCCTAGCTTTAAATAATGGCAGAATTGTCATTTTTGGCTGAATTACGCCTTTAAGCTGTTTTGTTCTGATTCCAGAATCTGTTCTCTATGGCCACAAACAGCCTCCAGCCATCTGACTTGAGAGGACAGATGAGACTGGCCGTACGTTTCCTGCATCAGATTTCCCACTGTAAGGCTCCACCCTTTACAATCAATTACTATTCACAATAATTCACATTCATACACTGTAAAAATGATTTTTGAAAATGAAATTTGGAAGTAAAGATTATTAGAGTAACTTTTCTTCTTCATTTCACCTTTAATTCAATGGTTTGCTTGTTAATTCTATGTAATTTCTGAGTGAAAATGTTTCCTACACAAAACTCTTCTCAGTGCACAGCTGAACTGATATAATGAAAGACAGCACATTATGTCACAGAAAAAGTCAAATGTCAAAGTTCTGTCAAATGATCGGTGCTAATGTTTCTTTCTTTTTTTTAATCCAGCAAAAAACACTCCTGGCTCTGGTGAGGTGCATATCTGGGTAAAAGACTGCAAGAATCTCCCTCTTATCAAAAGTCCAACTATTGACCCATATGTAAAATGGTAATAATAATAATAATAAAACACTTCTATTATATTGTGATTGCATGGCATTATAGCTATTTTTCTTGAAAACATCTTTAGTGTCCTACTAAATAATGGTTTGTTTAATTCCTTGCACAGCTTTGTACTCCCCGACACCAGCAAAAAGAGCCGTCAGAAGACTCGGGTGCTGAAGAGAACAGTCAACCCCGTATTTAACCACACTATGGTTTATGATGGCTTCAGGGCAGAGGACCTGAAAGAGGCTTGTGTGGAGCTTACTGTTTGGGACCGTGACCGACTAGCCAATCACCTGCTCGGAGGCCTGAGACTCGGCATGGGCACAGGTGCAGTCCAGTGTTGGATGTTTATTGGATCTGAGATCTATAAACATAAACACATATAAAATGCATATTAACACAAAAATGATATGCAAGCCAATTTTGTGTACAGGCAAGAGTTACGGAGTACAGGTGGACTGGATGGACTCTACAGCAGAGGAAGTCGCTTTATGGAGGAGAACGATGGAATCTCCCAATGAATGGGTGGAGGGCATGTTACCACTGAGGATTGTAACAGCAGCCAAAAACACATGGAAATGAGATTACAGGGACATTTATCAAATCACGTCTTTCAAATAATATTTGTCCAGCTTGCATTTGTTATGATTTATAGTATAATAGATTAGGTTTTTGTCATGTTAGGACTTTTTGGGCCCCATTAGACCTGACATCAACACGAGTTCTGTTTCCAGATATATAGATATTCTCTAGCTGTATTTATTTATTGCCTTCACTCCTGTGTTCAGTAGGATTGAACAGAGATCAGATTGAATTTATTGAGCCAATAACATATTACATGAGATCATTTACCGATTTCAAAATGCTTTCCATAAAAGTAAGTTATAAGCAATGTCTAAAGGTGGATGTTCAGGTGATTCTTTTCTAATGTAATCTGTTTTTAAGAGGTTACAGATTTATATAGCTAACGAGAATCCCTTAAAACATCACATATATTTTGAGTCTTAAGACCTCATAAACTATAGTATATGTTCAAGACTTCAAAATAGTTTTGCAAAGTGGGTGACTGCTTTATTTGTCAAATACGTCTGTACTAACATCAAAGCTCAAAGACATACTGTACTACAAGCAAAATAATGCATGATACTCCTAACATACCAAAAGCAAATGAATAAACAGAAAGTTGGTTCACCATGCTGAAATTTTTATTTATCTTGTATGTATGTGCATGGTGACAAATTTTACCCTAGTATGGGTATATACTACACTATATCATGCACATAATACACAAATTAACATCTGGCTACCTAAGAAAGTATAGCACATGACTCCACAAAAAATGCCATTTTAAAATCTGCCACCTTGTTGGCTACTCAATTCTGGATACAACTGTTTTTAAGCCATTGACAGTGCATTACATGACAATACAATTCTGACAATGCATACAAATACAATGCACCACTGTTGAGATCTGGTGCAAAGAGCCAAGGCTCTGAAAGGAGGAGGTGAGACCGGGTCACGCTCGCAGTACAAGAGCTCTGGTGAGACTGAAGATAGGAGCAGAGCTGTCTGAACATGTGTACACTGTGCAGCTGGCACATACTCTCTCCCGTCTCAAAGGACTAGATAAACAGCATCAAGTTCCACACACTCTTTCAGAAAAAACAAAGAACATGTGCTCCTTTGGGAGAGAAAGATTTTGCACTGAGATTCACATATACGGGAGATACGCATAAACGGATGCACAAAATTGTGACATCTAAACTTTTGCCCTCTTGACCCACATTCTCAAATACCGTCAAAACGTATAAAGTCAAATTGTGCTATTCATATTTTAAACAAAGAAAAAAAAAATGGAAATGGACATGTAAAATATATTAATGTTAGCTCATAAAGATGAGGACCAATTATAGTCCCCACCCAGTCCCATAATATTTGAATGCCTGTGATAAATTACATCAACTGTCTGATATCATAAGAAAGGAGTGTGAATGGGGTTGGTTTGGTACCGTATATTCTGTAAGTTGAAAAAAGTCAACTTAATTGTATATTACAAATTATTATATAGTAATCATAATTATGAGAATGTAGTACACAAACATTACCCAGATAAATTATATTATAAGGGGATTCTATAATTGGAGATACATTTAGAAATTATATAATTATTATTAAAAAATAAATAAAGTTCACTAACAGAAACTCTTTCCAGTATCTTATTGAAAACATATCCAATTTTAATAATTCAGAGCTTGCCAAACAAGTTAGAAATCATGATTTTCAGCGTTGTAAGACACTTTTTACAGAAAGTATTATATTGTTATGGCCTGTAATCTTGTGATTCATAATGAGTAACAAATGATTAAAATAATTAAAAACATAACCATTTGAAAAAAGCAGAAAAAAAAAACAATGACTTTGGACACTAAATGTACACTCAGTTCGGTAAAGTTGACGCGATATTCACAGATTCGACTTTTCCGGATCAATAACTCACGAGCAAAACTTTTTTACTACACAAATGAAGCCTCTTTTTATTCGTAGTGATGTAGAAAACGAGCTATAAGCGAGTTTTCCTCAAAACAAGCTTTCCTCCGCTCTGTACAAAAAACGTTGATCAATGTGCTGGCGTCTGAGAGACAAGTCCGAAGGGACCGTCTGCAAAGTGCGAAACGCGAAAAATGTTAGGCCTACTAATAAAATACTCAATAACTTCACAGTAACACGCTGTACTTTCACCAAATTCAGTTCACACATCACTGCTCTCCTGCTGGTTTTACTACAACACTTATTTTGAAAATAATCGCTTTTACAAATTGTTATGATTTTTTATTATGAAAAATAGTTAATAACTTCACTGTTATTGGACATAAAACTTAATACCTTTACTGTAAGACACTGTACTTTCACCAAATTCAGTTCACACATCACTGCTCTCCTGCTGGTTTTACTACAACACTTATTTAGAAAATAATCGCTTTTACAACTTTTTTATGATTTTTTATTATGAAAAATATTCAATAACTTCACTGTTATCGGACATAATAGTTAATAACATTACTGTAACACTCTGCACTTTCATCAAATCCAGTTCACACATCACTGCTCTCCTGCTGGTTATACTAAAACACTCATTTTGAAAATAATTGCTTTTGCACATTTTTTATGATTTTAGATGGTATTTCCTTTTCATCTTGCACATTAAAGTAGTATCATAAAAGCGCGGCGCTGCTTTTACAGCAGTAGCCATGAAAAAGGCATGGTTGTCAGAGAGTGAATTTGCTTCTCATTCGGCCGGCTGCTGTTTTTTGTTTTGCTTTATGTAGTGTAGTTATATGTTTTATGTAGTATAGCTTCACAAAGCTAAAGTCAAATTCTCTTTTTGCTTCAAATTTCGGAATTCTACAATTTAAGTCAAAAAATGCTGGAAGAAAATCAGAAACCATCACAGAAATTCTAATGGTTTCCACAAATACCATTACAAACCATCAACTTTTAACTATTAAAAGTGGTTTCCGAAGAGAAGTGAAATACAGAACGAGAGTGGAAGTGAAATTGATGTAGTACACACACAGTCAGTTATATGCATGTTTATGCTGATAGTCTTAAAAGGTAATATACTCACTTTTTTGAAGACTTTTGTGCACCTGTGTTTGATGTTACGTGAACAAATATGTAACTGAACATTAAGCTGCTAATGAATGAAATCCTAACTGATAACTGATAACCCGGATGAGTGAAAATCCCGGGGGACAAAGACAGGTTCTAATATTTTTATTCAAGTTTAAACCTTAAATTGTTATATTCATAGTGCATACATTTCCCCCAAAGCAGTGTTACATGCATTATAGACTTTTCAAATGAACAAAATAAGTAAACTACATATTGAATATGTTTCTTTTTAGAAAAAAAATAGAAAAATTAAGGTGCTAATAACTGACACATAATATATTTTCTCACATGTACGTAACAGGTGAGATATCTTCTAAGAAACATTGTTTTCAGTCAAGTGATGAGGAATTCCCGAATCCCGATGTCGATCACTGTCCAAGTCCTGATGTAGACAACCAGTCAAATAGAAAGAAGCTCAGCAAGCCAGTGGCTACACCAACATACGTCAGCTGAGGGATGGATGCTGATGAGGATACTAGATACACATAGGAAGATAAATCAGTATTAAATCACATCAAAATTACAAAACAATAATAGAACTATTTAGATAAGGTTCTTAATGAGTTCAATAAAATGAGTGAATTCTTACATCTAGCGGGCACAACGCCAGCTGAGGAAGAAGTGGAAGAGAATTTGAAATCAGTACAAATCAGTAACTTTAGTTATTTTTTATATAACTATTATATGATTCTTTGTACCGTTGTCAACTCTAGTGCTGATTGGTCCTGAGGAGACAGTGGCAACATCAGAAGAGTTCTGCACTGGAGACTGTACTTCTCTTTTCCTAACGCATCTCTACAAAAACACATACAAAAAAAAAAAAAAAAAGGTCTGATGAAATCCACACATAACCATGAGTTGAGCCAGACTAAAACTAATCTAAACTAAAAGTAAACAAATTAAATTCTGTCATCAGATAAGCACGATTAGTTACCGGAAGCAAGGAGGCGCAAGTGGAGTTCTCACAGAGTCGGGTAGCACAATGCAGGTAGAAAGTGGAGATGGACAGGTTTTTGTGTTCCACAAAGCGGAAGGCCTCAAAGGAGAAGAGAGCTACCTGGGATATCCCATTCCAATCAATCTTTGTCTGGGCATCACGATTACACCTAAAAACAACAAGAGATGTGATTCTCACAAGAGAATGAAAGTGTCTTCTCAACTACTCTCTTTCAGTCTGCTTTTTATGAATGACTCACCCAATAAAAAGATCATAAGAGGTGCTGCTGGTTGGATATGGGCTTGTTGTGGCATAGCAACGGTCCAGCAACACATTGAACCTTACAATACACAATAATATAGACAATTAGATTTGATTGATCTGGAAATGTATAATCAGCATTGTTCATTTCAATTTTGATACATTCAAGAGTTTCAGTGTTGTTATTGTTAACTATAACCAAGACTATTGAAATAATGGTTGCTTGAAATAAAGCTGAAATAAAATCAAATATAAATATTAGATGAAAAACTTAAAAAAGAAAAAATTAGAAATGTTGCCTTGGTACGCACATGATATGCAAGACAAAATAAATAAATCGTGCTCACGATTTACTAATTCGTTCCCTCGATGTACTAAAACATGCACACAATTACTATTTCGTTCCCTCGATTTGCTAAATCGTGCACACAATTTACTAATTAATTATCTCGATTTATAAATCGTGTGCACAACTTAGCAAATCGAGGGAACGAAATAGTAAATCGTGCACACGATTTAACCTACTATTTTTTTCCTGCATGCCATGTGCGGGGCTCCGTACCTTGGCAACTAACTGAAATAAATACATTTAAATTGAAGTAATAAAAAGACTAAAACTGAAATAAAAATAAATTGAGCTAAATAGAAATATTATAAAAAGAAAAACTGACACAAGCACATACTTAAACTAAAATTCAATTGAAAACTGAAAATAAAAGCTAATTAAAAATATTAAGAGTAAATATATAGTAAAGTATATATATCATAACACTGGAGAGTTGAATTCTTACTTGTTTGTGAGATTTGTTGCCTTGACCTGCACATATATGCGAGTTTTCAACTGCAGCCCAGATCCTGGTATCTGGAGTTTGGTTGTATAGTCGGCAGTCTAAAAATCATTCAAAAAAAGAGAGGATGTCAAGAAACTTGTATTCACTGATTAATTAAGTGTTATTTAATGAAAAGATCCTTACACTGTAAAGACCCATGCTTAGAGTACTGACGAAGGTGCCATTGTTGTCCTTTACTGCTAGACTCACTCCTGACCTGTTGGCACAAAAAGACACTTCGTCACGCAAGTTTGAATACAGAAACCTCAACCGAGAAACAGATTCTTGGCATTTATACTCACACGCTGAGCTCAGTGTTGTTGACTAAATACTGCAGTGGATACAGACACGAAAACTGGTACATCAGTTGTTGCCTGTAAGTGATAGTGCTGGTGCTGGGATCCCAGGAATTGATTAATCCAGAGACATTAACGGACTGGATTTGCGAGAAGTCGGAGAATACCCCTGATCCCACTTGACTTGTAATCTAACCAACAAACATGTCACACACATTATGGAAATCTGTAGGATGAAAAGTTGATTGCTTTAAAGTGAAAAGCTCTTACGTTCATATTGTTGCCACAGAGGGTGAGCACCTCCTGAGAGATTGAGAAGTTGAACAGCAAGACGGGAGGATTGACAGTCCAGTCCGCTACTCCACGGCAGGCTGGGACGTTAAACTTAGCATTGAGCGCCATTAGTGATTCGTTGTATCCCCCGAAATACATTGGACAAATGAAAACTTTTAAAAACATATGACTGGTTCCACACACCACTGTTATGTCGGCGTTTTCTGAAAGACACATGAATATTCTGCTACTCAAGGTGCTCCTGCATTCATTTGAATCATATGAATGCATAATTCTAATCAGTTTTTTTTCTTTTGTTTTCTAGTAGAAATGTCAAAATATCCTTTAAACAAGATACATGTATTTGAGAACCCAGACTAAGATCATTTTAATTTTGTTTAAAAAGTTTAAGAAAAGATCATTCATTTTTCTAAAATGAGAATTTATCCCTTTATTTTTCTTAATTCACTGGCTGACCTTTTAAGAATTTATTTAATCTTTTTGCCAGTGTTGTAAGAACGTAATATAAATCCAAAAGTTACAAATAACAATGTGTTGTTCACACTCTTAAAAATAAAGGTGCTTCACGATGCCATAGAAGTACCTTTTTGTCTAAATGGTTCCATAAAGAACCTAACATCTGAAGAACCTTTCTGTTTCACAAAGGAAGGTTCTGTTTCGCGAAAGAAGGTTCTTCAGATTATTAAAAGGTAAGAAAGAGATGGCCTTTGACTGAATGGTTCTTTGTGGAACCAAAAATGGTTCTTCTAATCTATGGCATCGCTGTGAAGAACCTTTTAAGCACCTAAGAGTGTAATACATCTTTATATCTTTTACAGTTTTGCTTCTCAAGTAAATGTATAATTTTTTCACAATGTTTAGATCCTTTTTTCCTGGAAAATGAGACAAATCTGATTAAGAAAATAGTGTAAGCACTAACCTGCCGGTCTGTACGTGGGGTGAGTGAGGCATGTCTGGAGACCCTGACCTTCACACAGTAGAAGAAAGCCAGAAAGACACAACAGCTGGACTATTCTGATCATCCTGAGGCAAACTAAAAAAGACAAACCATTAGAAAATACAAACCAATGAAGCAAACACTTCTTTCAGACTTTTTTCATCTAATATGAATATATTTTAAGACAAAAACTAGTCTGTTTTTTTAAATAATAAAAATGTTATATCAGATTATTTTAGAGAGTAAAAGAAACGTTACCTTTTGGATCTATAAACTCCTGATGAGTAACTTCTTCCTTTCTTGCAGATTCTTCCAGACTGGGTATTTATAGAGATGAGAAGGGTGTGAGAGAAAACATGACAAAAGACAGAGCAACACGAGACTCTCCAGCGATCTCCACACTGATATCTATTCAGATCTGGTAACTAAGTTTACAAAACAATTTTGTCATCAATATTCAATTCATCAATCGTTGATTGAACAGATAGTTGCTAGAACCACACCTGAAACTGGTGCATGGAAATAAAAGTATGTCAGGCCTCTTTCCTCATTAAGGTCTTAAGATTTCAATTCATCCTATTCAATCGAGCCAAGCAAATCATTCAACAGTTCAATAAAAGAAATTTACAATACCATTGTAGGCTTATGTATTTGGACAATAATGGAATGTATAATTTTTAATCATTTATTTCAGTTTTAATGTTTGATGAAGTAGAATTCTTATTCATTATAAAATAATTAATCACAATTCAGTTATATATAATTATTTGCTGCATAGTTCACCCAAAAATGAAATTTCGGTCATTATTTTTCCCCCCAAACCTGTATTACCTCATTCAAAGCTGTATGACTTTCTTTTTTCTGTGGAACTTAAAATAAATTATTTTGAGAAATGTGAGACATGTTTTTTTTTTTGTCTATACAATGGAACTGATTTATTAGCAACATGTTTTAAAATATCGTCTTTTGTGTTCCCACAGAAAAAATACAGGTTTGGAACGACAGGAAAGAGTAAATAATGACAAAAAATAAAATAAAATTATCCCTTTAACAAATTAAATAAGGGTATTAGATGAATTTGATATAAAAAAGAGATTTTAATACAAAGAAACATAAGAGATTTGATATAACAGACAGTATTTTCAAATGTATTGTATGAATAGTATATATGTATATTCAACTGTCCTCACTATTTATAATTTTTTTTTAAATGTGTTTCCCAATATGCTTTAACAGAGGTATATAATGTTTGGCGGGTGTAGTCACTTTGTCGCCTGGTAGGGTGTTAAAGAAAGGTGTTGGTCACTTAACAAGGAGAGATAGAATTTCTTTTTATGAATATTGGCACTAACGCTAGTACTTACATCATAGTTAAACACTTATTTCAACAAAAAGGTACCCACTGTTCTTTTCTTAGGACAGCAACCACATACAGGACATTCCCTTGATGAAACCAAGCACCTTTTCAATACATACAAAAAAGGGAATTCCTCTTGTAAGACAGAGCCATAACTATGATTCTCAAAGAGTTTCTTCAAAATGGTCAGTATGCCGCTTTTGGTATTCAACAATTAGTATAACATTATGATTTCTTAATAATTTTTTTATTAATGTTTCTTAATAAATATAATGAGTATTTCAGTCATGTTGGAAAATGAACTAATAATTAATTTCCAGAATTGTTTTTTTTTTTCCGTAGGTTTGGTTAACCTGTGAGAATTCAGTGAATGTAATGTTTATGGTGATTTCAAACTTAATTTTTTTATGACAGGGTCATGACTGCATGCTTGTCTGCCCTTTAGCTTTATACAGGTCAGGTACAAAAAGCTATTGTGAATAAAACTGTACAATGATATTCCTCTGTTTCTGATTGAACTCCCTTTTGTTGAAAATATCACATCCCAGAGGATTTGAAATGATCAACCGCTTTGCTTTGTCTGGAGCTCAAAGGTGTGTCCAGCTTCTGCTGTGCTTTCTGTTTAGCACATCACACCCTCTATACAATACCTGCATCCTCTTTATCGGACATTTAGTTTCTACAGTCACGGATTGTTTTCAGTGTATGTGGACTGATTGTCTTACTAACATCATCTACACTCTTGACAACTGTGACAGCTCTCTGACTGACAGGGGTTTTCATGACTATGCCACCTTGTGGACACTTGTTGATGTGGCAGATTTACAGTGCAGCTATACTGCAGTGTCATTGTGGAGCTGTAGCCAGACAATAAGAAACATAAAAAAAAACATTATAAAAAGAAAATATTAATAACCAAAGCCAAATATTCTCATTTAGCAGTACAGAATAAATAAATACAAGCATCCTATAAGGGTGAATACAGGTCATGTGTGACAACAAAGTGGGACCCATTTCATTCCTGGGATTCGGTAATATTTCAGTCCCCCAGAGTTCCCAGAGTGAAGTGATGGTTCACAAAAGTGAATTGTTAGAAGTTTTTCACAAAACTTTGGGATGCCCATTATAATGAATAATATTAATTATTGCATTTTTATATTTTTTAGCATAAAATAATGTCTTATATCTTTGTCATGTCCCCAAGGCACTTCACTGAGTTTGTACTTAGAAAATTATTAACAAAATGTGCATAGTGTCTGTGACTTTTGGAACAATGTAAGCATTTATTGTGTTCCTTTCTTGTAAAAAATATTTTTCTAAAAAAATTCAAAATATTTGATAAAAAACAGACTTTAAAGTTATGTCCCTCAGTCTGAACTCAACCCCGTCACACTAACCATTCTATGCACATAATAATTTAGACTCCACTCATATGTGACATCATTCAGGTCTCTTTAATAGTGGTGCAGAAAATGGTTAGTAATATCATACTTTTTATTCATATTTTTGAGGCATGTTATAGTCAGAGAGGGTACTGTCAAGCTTAACAACTCAACCCTGTCACATAAAATTAAGATGGAAAATTATAACTTTTTCAACATTTTATTTTAATCCATAAGGATATACAATGTACTTATTTTATTGCTGCCATATATGGTCTACTCTCACTACATGATGAGCAGTGGGCATTTTGTGTGAAAAACCACAACCCCGTAACAAATATATGTATTTCTCATTGTTACGGGGTTGTTAACTTGTGACAGGGTTGAGTTATTTGCGTCATTTATTAATAATTTTAATAAAAAAAAATAGTCATGGTTTCAGTAAATAATACTGTATATACTCCAAAATCATGACAACTCATATTTTTGTTTTAAATAGAATTTTTGATGTAATATGTCCACTTAAACGTTGACAAGCATCATACATCAGAAATTGCACCCTCATTTGCAGCAGAAAGACAATGTTGGCCATGCAGATATGTTGACCCAGAAACAAGGGGACAATATGAGAGAGAAACAAAACCAAACATTTAAGTTTAAGGCAATGTATCCCTTCAAATGTGTTACAGTCTTCAACCGTCACACCTTGTCACATTGATATTTTTAGAAAAATATAGGGAAGACAGTTAAGAACAAAAGTATTTCTTGCTGATTACCATCTGGCATGTTAAGGGCTAAAACAATAAAATTGTGGTTTTAGTTAAAATTTTAAATGAAACATTTTTCTTTTTACAAAAATACCCGTAGACACACAATTTGTGTATTTTAGCTTCAGTCCTATAAAAATGTTAAATGTTACATTTGTTATCATTAAATTGTTATCAGGGGCACATGAGCAGTAGGTACCTCTTTGTTTTATAACAATTTCTGAGTAAAATCCTTTTTAAAACAATCCTATTTTGTCCGTTATTACGGGGTTGAGAAAAAAAGGTGTCTAAAGCTGAAGAAAACTGAAAATAATAAAAGGTCTTTAATGCCTGAGGTGGGAAAATATTATTTTTGGAAGTTTGATATGTGCCTAATGATGTGGGGTATTTAGAAGTTGAATCACATGTAGTTAAAAAACATATTCCAAGTTGAAATGTTACCGAATCCCAGGAATGACCCATTTATCATTACACATACACACACACATACACACACACACACACACACACACACACACACACACACATATATATATATATATACAATTTTTAATTTAAAAAACGCATTAAATTCATCCGAAACTTTGAGATGACAGCATTGATTTATGATAGATAGATAGATAGATAGATAGATAGATAGCCCTAGATATACCAGAGGGCTTCCTTCTTACATCATTTAAATGGACGTGGCGTGTAATGTTAGAAAACCCCAGGAAACCAAAAGGCTGGGTTCTCAAGTTTATGTAGGCTATTATTTTTACACAGTATATACATTTTATAATGTTTCAGTGAACACAAAAGTTAGAAAACTGCACCACTCGCGAACAGAAATCGAGCTGACCTGAGCTTCAAATGTAACTAATACTTTCATTTAAGAAAAGCGTTTCGTTCTACTTATAAGGACATTATTATAATAAAGAGGTTTCTAACTCCAGGGATTGTGTCGCGACCGTCGTCTGGTATTTAGAAATACGAAATGAAGACGCCAAAACATGGTCGCTAGAGGTTCTATGTGGGTTTTTCTCGGGTTTATCGTCCAATCACTTGCGTTAGAAATAGTTTCTGTAGTTTCATTTCTTATTTTATTAAATTATATATTTTTCATCGTTCACATTTATGAAACTACTTCAGTCCTGTTTCTTTTATGCTTATAGCAATCGATATTCGCTGACACAGCCATAACCATCCATTTGACTGGATTTCTGATTAGTGCAAAAAGTTCACTAAATTACCTGGGAATGTTCTAGCACTCTATGGATCGATATTTTCATCCGTTTAGGAACATTCTGCTGTGTAATAGGCGGAACTCTGCTGGCGTTCTCCATCTCTGAGAGTCTGAACGCGTCAGCGGCCGCGCGACGTGATTGGCTGCTGCGCTCGTGTCATGTTCTGGAGGTTCTGGACTGTTCTCAGGAAGAGTCTTAAAGCGCATTACAGCACACTTCTGCCTGCCTTTGCTGCAGACATCGCGCGCGTCTCGAGCTGCGACACCACAGGTGATTGACAGACTCAGCGTTTCTGGTGAGCATTATGATGAATAGTGTTATTATGCATTTAAAGTTAAAGAGTTTTTTTTTTTTTTTAATTGTAAACAAACTATTGCACAGTTGCTAATATTAGAATACTAAGACGTACCAATATGCGTTGAGTTTGATGCTGTTCAGGTTTGATTTTTTAGCAACTTGACGTTACAGTTTACTCAACAGTCAAAATACTGTCATCATTTATTCATCCTCATGTTGCCCCTAAGCTATGACTTTCGTTTTTGTCGTAAATCATAAAGTGATGTTAGGCGGAATGTTAGGGAATGACAAACGCTGTCATTCCGCTAACATTTCCAACACGAGTGAGGAAATTACAAAACTGTCAAATTTTAGTAGCGCTAGCTAAATGCTATTTTAATATTTTTAACTGCATTCGATCTGCATTCTGAACCAGCGATAATATGGGATGTTCTAGAACGTTAATAATTAATTAACGTTAATGCCATTTGAGTGTTGTGCGCGGGCTTGATTAGGGGTTATGGAATGTTCTAGCAGCAGATGATTCCAGAATAAGACACTCCCAGTTTTTCCAATTCAGGAATGCTTACGGAAATCACAAATGTTGCATAATAGTTTGGAGCAAACGACAGGAAACTGAACCTTAACTTTCGGAAACCTCAGAGGCCGTCAGTTATCTTAAAGGAATAATTCACTCAAAATGAATATTTTGTCGTTTTACTCAGCTGGCATTCTTTCTGACTTTTATTCTCCACAGAAGAAAGTCATATAGGTTTGGAACGACATTAGTAAATGATGACTTGTTTTGTCATGGTTTTTATTTATAAACATATAATCACTAATTAAACCTAAGGAATGATAAAGCTGTTGTGAAGTGCTTTCCTCAGCTCTGTTTGAAAGAGCATTTTTTAACACAGTGACAGCTGATCCGCTCTGTGGTCCATGTAGGCTACAGGATCATCTGATGTCTACTGTGCCAATAAAGCTTCTGAGTAAACAGCCCTATAGTGTAAACAAAGAATTGAGCTATGAATAGGATATCAAACAAACATACATCCCTTATTTGGAAGGCTTGGGTTGAATGCTTAAAATATATTCCATCATGAATATTAACCACTGCCATGTGTGTTTGCTGCCAGCAGAAACCATGTCAAAGGGACCAGCAGTTGGCATTGATCTGGGCACCACCTACTCCTGCGTGGGTGTCTTTCAGCATGGCAAAGTTGAAATCATTGCCAATGACCAGGGTAACAGGACCACACCAAGTTATGTAGCATTCACAGACACAGAGAGGCTGATTGGAGATGCTGCCAAAAATCAAGTAGCAATGAACCCCACCAATACAGTGTTTGGTAAGCAGCTTTATGCATGATATAATTTTGAAATTTTAAAAAATGTATCTGTATCAACCAATATTGGACATTTAATTGTGCATACTAATTTCCTGTAGTTTTATATTTAGATTACACTCACTCAATCAGTTAAGATTAAAACACATACATAATTTAATAACACTGTTAAGTGTAATCTTTGGCAAATCTCAAAATGAAAATTAAATTTGCATATTGTACATTAACGGTCTAATATCTAAATGTAGCTAAACAGTTGTTTTTAGTCTTCATTTAAGCAAAATAGCTATTTACAAACATATTTATACGCTTATTTATGTATTTGTCCATATTTGTTTCTCTAGATGCAAAAAGGCTCATTGGACGGCGGTTTGACGACTCAGTTGTGCAGTCAGACATGAAGCATTGGCCGTTCACTGTTATAAATGACAGCTCACGCCCCAAAGTTCAAGTTGAATACAAAGGGGAGACCAAGACCTTTTACCCAGAGGAGATTTCTTCCATGGTGCTTACAAAGATGAAGGAAATTGCTGAGGCTTACCTGGGAAAAGTAGGTTTCTGTCAAACAGTTGCTATAATGGTTCTGAGAAACCATCTCCCTGGTTGCTGTAGGTCTAAAGATGTTGACATGTCTAACCTGTCTACACTGACAAACAGCAGTTTATTAGAGCATGAAAGAGGCCTGTTTGAATAACACATCTTAAACATTATAGGGAACAAGTACTTTCTGATTCAGAGGATGACTTCAGTAAAAAGAATCAGCTGTTACACTTCATTAATCTGTGTTCACAGACCATCACGAATGCTGTTGTTACGGTACCTGCTTACTTCAATGACTCTCAGCGCCAGGCCACTAAGGATGCTGGGACTATCTCTGGCCTCAATGTTCTACGAATCATCAATGAGCCGACTGCTGCTGCCATTGCCTATGGTCTGGACAAGAAGGTAAGTGAGCTACTTTAACTTACAACAATATTAAAGCAGTAATTGTTGAATACAACTGATTTATTTGTCTGGTACCAGGTCGGTTCTGAGAGAAATGTCCTGATCTTCGATCTTGGTGGTGGCACTTTTGATGTGTCCATTCTTACAATTGAGGATGGCATCTTTGAGGTCAAGTCCACAGCCGGAGACACTCACCTTGGCGGAGAAGACTTTGACAGTCGCATGGTCAACCATTTCATCTCGGAGTTCAAGCGCAAGTACAAAAAGGACATCAGCGACAACAAGAGGGCCGTCCGTCGGCTGCGCACAGCATGCGAGCGGGCAAAGCGCACTTTGTCCTCCAGCACTCAGGCCAGCATCGAAATCGACTCTCTTTATGAGGGAATTGATTTCTACACTTCAATCACCAGGGCTCGTTTTGAAGAGCTCAATGCCGATCTCTTCCGTGGCACGTTGGATCCAGTCGAGAAATCCCTCCGTGATGCTAAACTGGACAAGTCTCAGGTTCACGACATTGTCCTTGTTGGAGGATCCACCCGTATCCCAAAGATCCAAAAGCTGCTCCAGGACTTCTTCAATGGGAAGGAACTGAACAAGAGCATCAATCCAGATGAGGCTGTCGCATATGGAGCAGGTAATGAAAATGGACATCATTTTGAATGGCCTAATCTTCCATAAATGTCCTATTATATATATCTCCTTTTTTATAGCTGTCCAGGCAGCCATTTTGTCTGGAGACAAGTCTGAGAATGTTCAAGACCTGTTGCTCCTGGACGTTACTCCTCTGTCCTTGGGAATTGAGACTGCTGGCGGCGTTATGACCATCCTGATCAAACGTAACACTACCATCCCAACCAAACAAACACAGACCTTTACCACTTACTCCGACAACCAGCCTGGTGTCCTCATTCAGGCGAGCAGATGTTTATTTTAGTTTTTTTGTTTGTCCACGGTTTCTGGCAACGTTTCACATTTAATGCATTCCTCTACTGTAGGTGTATGAGGGTGAAAGAGCAATGACTAAGGACAATAACTTGCTTGGAAAGTTCGAGCTGACGGGCATCCCTCCTGCTCCGCGTGGCGTCCCCCAGATTGAAGTAACCTTTGACATTGATGCCAATGGCATCATGAATGTCTCTGCTGTAGACAAGAGCACCGGCAAGGAGAACAAGATCACCATCACCAATGACAAAGGTAACATAACTCTTGATCTCCTGAGTGTCTTTTGTTATTGGAAACCAAAGTCCTAATCAATTGTCCCAACTTTTCCAGGACGTCTAAGCAAGGAGGACATTGAGCGCATGGTCCAGGAAGCTGAGAAGTACAAGACTGAGGATGATGTCCAAAGAGAAAAGGTTGCTGCCAAGAATGGCCTTGAGTCCTACGCCTTCAACATGAAGTCCACAGTTGAAGATGAGAAACTCAAGGGCAAGATTAGTGATGAGGACAAGCAGAAGATCCTTGACAAGTGCAATGAAGTCATAAGCTGGCTGGACAAAAACCAGGTATGGTTCTCAACTTTTGTGTCTGAGATGTCCAGTCATCTTTGTGCATCCATAGTACTCACTGCCTCTTGTCATTTCTGTACAGACAGCTGAGAAGGACGAGTTTGAGCATCAGCAGAAGGAACTAGAGAAGGTGTGCAACCCTATAATCACCAAGCTGTACCAGAGCACTGGTGGGATGCCAGAAGGAATGCCTGGAGGCTTCCCAGGAGCTGGAGGTGCCCCTGGTGGAGGTGGATCCTCTGGACCAACCATTGAAGAAGTTGATTAAATCATTCTGAGGACGTTTCTCACTGTTTGGAGCACCTTACTGTGTTGTTTTGAAGCACCTTCATAAGTATGCTTTCTCTTTCGCATGTTTCTCAAAGATTTATTTTTGACCAGTTGTGAGTTGATGTATAACTCATGAGTATTTGTTACCTGTTTGCTTTGTAGCTGTTTTGAGCAGCATGTTTTTGTTCCCATGTTAAACATATGTTAAAAATGCTGCATATGCATCACATTCTGGTGTGTCGAACACTGACAATAAAGTATTTGCTGTTCACAAAGTGAATGCTGTGTGGTTTATGTTCTTCCTTAAAATAAAGTCTCAAATAAAGTAAAGCAACGTTGTTGCAGTGTATGTAAACTGATTAAATACTCTCTACTAAATTCAAAAGTTTGGGGTCAGTAAGATTTTGATTTAAAAGAAATTAAAACTTTTGTTCAGCTAGATGTTTATATTGATCAAAAGTGACAGTAAAAACATTAATATAGTTACAAAAGATTTATTGCAAATAAATGCTGTTCTTTTCAACTTTCCATTTATCAAAGAATCCTGAAAAAATATATCACAGTTCCCTATATATCATTATAACATTGAAAATATTAAGGAATGTTTATTGCATATTAAAAGTTATTTCTGAAAGATCACATGACACTGAAGATATGATAATGGCTACTGAAAATTCAGCTTTGACATAAATTACATTTAAAATATATATATATTTTTTAATCATACTGATCCCAAACTTTCGTATACTGTATATATTTTGGAAACTGCTTAAATGCATATAAAATTCTACAAGAACTTCAAGAATTATCTAAATTTCACCATAAAATTCATAAAGGCAAGTTTTTCTAAATGTTGTTTTCTTCTATAAACCAAAATATATAGTCTATTTTGGTACCAACCTGATCTGCACATCTTATTAGTTTGTATAGGAAATATACATATAATATACACAAAATTTGTACTGTATTAGTACTGTATTAGTTATTTATTAGTTTGTGTTATGTGATTTTCAAATAAACAATAAATGATAGGTTTAAAATGAAGGGACCAGGGATGACATGATGGTTCACATTCAGACTGAATGGATCAAATAGCAGATCTAAGATGAGAAGCATCAGCGTGACATGGGGCCTCTCGGTTCATACATCCGGTAAGCACACATATAGAAGATCCCTGTAAGAGAAAGACGAGGAATGTTAATAACTACTACATTAGCAACAACTTGACCATGTTGTCATGATGTAACATTTAAAGGGATAGTTCACCCATTCAGAACACCCGTTCATCTTCGGAACACAAATTAAGGTATTTCTGATGAAATGCGAGAGCTTTCAGACCCTGCATAGACAGCAACACAACTGACACATTCAAGGCCCAGAAAGGTAGTAAGGACATTGTTAAAATAGTCCATGTGATATCAGTGGTTCAACCGTAATTTGATGAAGCTACGAGAATACTTTTTGTGTGTAAAGAAAGCAAAAATAGTTACTTTCCAACAATTTCTTCTCTTCACTGTCAGTCTTTGACGCGGGTTCATGATGCATGCGTGTGGTGCTGCTGAAGTAGTAGCCGGCGTTCTGACGTAGAATTGGATGTGCTGTGCCTTGTTTTCAATCAGAGGAATGTACTCGCATGTGTGGTACTCTCATGAAGGCATGTCAAATTCTGACACAGGAGAGAAGATATTGCTGAGTGAAGTTGTTATTTATTCTTTGCCTACAAGAATATTCTCGTAGCTTCTTAAAATTAAGGTTGAACCACTGATGTCAAATGTACTATTTTAACCATGTCCTTACTACCGTTCTGGGCCTTGAACATGGTAGTTGCATTGCTGTCTATGCAGGATCAGAAAGCTCTCAGATTTCATCAAAATATATTAATTTGTTTTCTGAAGATGAACGAAGGTCTTACAGGGTTGGAATGACATGAGGGTGAGAAATTAATGAGATTTTAATTTTTGGGTGAACTATCCCATTAATTAATTTTTTCTGTATTAATGCTTGTTCTTTAAAGGAATGTCCCAGGTTAAATGCTGTGGGATTTTGTTGAGTACCACAGAAAATATTGTCAACTCTTATCTCAGTTTGATAACAATTAACTTTGTGTATATTCATAACAAAATATTCATTTCATGAACATAAACATAAAGTGTACCTGGCATAACACATAAACATAATGTGTACCTGAAAAGAAAGTGAGCACCACAGAAACCCAACCCATTATGTACGACCACGAGAACCGCCAGTTCCCATATCGTTTTCCATAGTAGTTGACTGTCATCCCAGTGTAGACAGCCATAGCCAGCAATACAAAGAAGCCTGGGATGTACAATGCAAATAAACAATGACTTCACATACAGTACAGTCAGTTTAGATATATAAGAATAATTTAGCTTATTAATGTTATTTTTAGGATTGGACATTCTTACATGAAATGAAATAGAGAATTCCCACAGCAAAGGTTTTGTCAAATCCGTTAAAGGAGGAGTAATTGATGAAAGCTATGACACCGATGATGATGCCAAAGAAACAAGCTAAGATGGAAAGGATCATGAAGGCCCAGGTGGCATCCCAATATGCTGTTCAAATAAAACCAGAGATTAGTTGTAATTTTTTTTTTACTTTGTAAAATTTTTCAATGTATGTATTTTATGTCCATGGTGTGACGGTCTCACCGATGCTGTCTGTATGTGTCATGCATTTTTCAGGTACACAGTAGCGCCACAGGCCATGGTGCATGTAACTGCCGGACTTGTGGTACTGCATCCAGTAATCAGTGGCAGTGGAGATCACCAGGAGTATATTTCCCACTCCTGCACTAAACAATCCACCTCCCATAAAGCTGTACATCTTGCACCTACAGACACACTGACAAAACACTGAGTCAATACTAAAATTAATTCAAGATATTTTTCCAAACATACTTTCAATTCAATTCAATTCAAGTTTATTTGTACAGCGCTTTTCACGTAATCAAACAGACGATGAACACTATTAACTAACTATTATATGATGCAATCAAACTTATAGCAAAATGTGGTAGTTCTGTATGTTGTTTCAGGGTTGGCATACTGTATGTAAACATACTTTAATTAGATTAATTAAAAAACTGTAGCAAGTATGATTGTATTAAATGTTATTAAAAATGATTAATTTAATTATAGTATGTATTAGGTTTTGATTTGATATATTTTCAGTTTTCATTTTAATTTTAGTTTAAGTTTCAGCAACTTTGACAGTGCTTTTGTCATTTGTATTAGCTTTAATTTTGATTATTCAAAGTTTTAAAATTATTATTATTTTTTAAACTGTAGCTATTTTAGTTTCAGTCATTTTCTATTTTTAAGTTTTTTTAAGTTTAAGTTTCTTATCGAACATTTATTTTTTATTTCATCTTCATTTTAATTAATGGAAACAACTTTTAGTTTCAGTGAACAACAACAGTGTTTATCATCAGTTTTACCATCATAAAAGGTAGAGCTCAAGTTAAATTGAAATTAAGTTAAAAAAAATTCTGAACAAGCTAAATTCTAAATTCATTATGTTACATTAAGTTGGTTCTTTTTATGTCTTACTAGCTAAATCATTTCTAATGAATGGTTTTTAATGTCTTTTTTTGAATTATCTTGTATAAATAAAGATAAATGAGTTTGTGAACACTATTTTCACACAAATGTACAGAATCTAACCCCATCACATCAGCTGCGACTAGACGAACATGATTGATGGCCTAAAATCACCTTTTGTAAAGTGTGAAGGGATTTAAAAACTCAATTCACAACAACAAATCAACATACAATATGAAAAAAAAAAAACCTACCTCTTTTCCCCCCAAAAATGTTATCAGACTGAATAGTGTGAAGCTCAATTATGCCAAGGCAGGCAGATTTCCATGAGCTATTTGCAGTTATTTTTTGTGAGGGCACAGGAGCTGGGTGGAGAGCGGAGACCAACAATAGAGCTGTCAGCCAATCAGAGAGGCCACATGAGTGCTTAAGAGAATCTGCTGAAAATACAAAACTATTTAGCACTAGTTTCACTAATACTGATGACAAAGTACTTTCAACTGACAATATAGAAACATCATAGAAAAGTTGACAACAAAATGACAAGCAGTTTTTCAGGAAATTGTCAAAACATTTCTAATTCTTGTTTTTCATTATAATATTTGTGGTATTTTTTCTTTCTTTCTGTTAATTCAAGGAGACATTTCAATCATTTATATACTTTTTTATTTACCCAATCCATTCACTTTACTACATTTCTACTGCTGGGCATTTATTTCAAAAGCTTCTTTTTAGTGGAGTATTAAACTGTCTCCCGAAAGATTAAGAATCCATTAAGTGAACATTGTGTCTCCCCTGAAAGCTCCATGTCTACTTAGACATTAGATGCCACCTAGAGCCTTCACATTAAAGTAATGCAATAGATTGAAAATAGAAAGTAATGAACAGATAATCTCATCTGAGGCTCATCTGCCCACAGGAACTAATAAAACATCAATCCTCTTCAGGACATTGAACATAATAGCAGCTGGAACTTTGTAAATGTGAATGATTAAGATATTTTCCAGGAGAGTTGGTGAAGGTTTGGCTATGTTTATCTTTGGATTTGTTAAAGGATTAGAGAGCCATATGATGAAAGTGGTGCTGTTACAGTAAAAAGCAGCTTTTGGGGTTAAAATAGTTGACGAGGATGTGTGCATTTTACAACCAGCAGAGGGAGACTTTTTACCATAAATAGGATAAACAGAGAGAAAGCAGCACTTTCACATTCTTTCTATGTACATCCATGGCCAAGTGGCAGAGGGAATATGAGGATATTTGATCTGTCTTTATCCGTGGTTCCTCGCCTGTCCTGTCAACAGCATCTGTCTGCTCTGGTAATTGATAGTAGTGCTTGTAGTACTCTAAATAGTCACCCATCATACTGCTATACTCTTCATAGTGTCTCTGTAAGGGATGTACTTCTGTGTTTTCTGTCTTCAAGCAATTCTGTCCTGCAATATGTACATATAAAAACATTTTTTGGCTCAGTCTGGTATGCAAAAGTTATGGCGTAAGTTCCACTGAGGCCTGCACCATATTCAACATACTGCCAGTGTTGGGGAGTAACTAGTTACATGTAACAGTCTTATGTAATTTAATTACAAAATAAATGTAACTGTGATCCATTATAGTTACTGAGAAAAATATTAACGATTACAAAGGGGGTTACATCTGAATATTTTCTGTAAAAAGCCAGGATATGTTGAATAAGATTCAGTTGTTGCTTTGCCTGTTTTTGATGTGCACAATGCCTCCTGCCATTTAAAGGCCATTTAGTAAAGCAATGCTATTCTGATGCTTTTGATTGGTATTCTTGGTTGAATGTTCAGTGCACCACTTCTGCCAATTACATCAATCCACACTGGCAATGAAAGCTTTAGGCTACAACCTGTCTGAGAGTTGATTAACTGATTAAGAGTTAACATTGGCTAGAAATTTAGAAACGTAATCAAAAATGTAATAAAATGTAATCATTTATATTACTTTAATAAAGTAACTGAAACAGTAACCTTCCCAACACTGCATACTGCTTATACTAAATAGGTCTACAGCATTTCTGAGACTAGTAAAGGCCTGAGACTATTATATGCTGCAGGGATGACATTTTTGGTGGCCAAAACCTGGAAACTAATTAATATTTTAGCACATCCAGTTCCACCGTCCCAAAGTCAGTGGGTTTTTGTTAATGGGTTTTTGGTTAAATGCATGCAATAAGGTCTGTGGTTATCAAGATGAACTAAATGTTTAAGAATCTTTATGATCAATGACCATTTCCAGGTTTTGGCCTGCTTTTGTTGGTCACAGGGCTTATTTTCTGCAGTAATCCAAAAGCCAGTGGAAAATTCCTGTTGGGTTGTTTTGTAAAGGGAAGCTGGGTGATGCTAACTTGGAGTGGAACTACAAAAAACATTCATCACTGAATGTTACGCTTAAAAAATATATTTGTTATGGTGGATTTAAAATTCTAGTATAGGAATCCTCCATCCTCCAATCATCCATCCAATATGAAACAGCAATGAATGACCTCTATTTGAAGGGCATTCACACAAAACCTATTTTGGTATTCCACTGTTTCATTTTTTCTGCACATGCACATGAGTAACTCAAAGTATACTTGCTTTTCTGCATTCTGCTCTGTTTCATGAACAATTATCATTACGTAATTTTCGACCCATAAAAGCAGAGCATATGCAACTGATGTAATGTTAAAAATTAACACTGTGTCAAATTAAAATCAAGATTAACATTTAAATATGTGTCTGCAGACATTGTGTTTGTTTCCTTTCCTGCAATGTTTTTAAATGCAACAATGAATGAGACATAGTTATTATATTTGAACAAATTAATAAATAATTCCCTATATATATATATATATATATATATGTATATATGTGTGTGTGTGTGTGTTTATTTAATATAATGAGCCTATATATATATATATATATATATATATATATGTGTGTGTGTGTGTGTTTATTTAATATAATGAGGGTAAGTCCTTTTTTTGCACTATGTCTGGCTTGAAATGGACAGGATGGTTATTAGGCCTCTTTAAATACTCTGTTTATTACTTACTTTGTCTCCATTTTTTTTTGTATATTAAGATCCCATGCAATGTTATTGTACTTTATACATTGTTTTTTCCTGTTTTATTTTGTTCTTTGTTTAATAAAATCATACTTTTTTGTTAACATAAGGAAAGCTACATTTTATGTACCTCGTCAAAAAAAGTGCATGTTTTGTTGACTATATGACTAGTTATAACAAGCAAATAAAAAAACTTCACTAATTGAACAATTACAGCTTCAAAGAAATGGCAGAAAAAAATAGCTTTTTGATTAATGATTTGTGGAGACAGAAACTAGATTCATGGGGTCCAAGAGAGAAAACAGCTTGTATAATTGAAGAGTTTGTGATGCAGTATTAACTCACTCCTCAATTATACAAGCTTCATTTTCTCTGTACCCAGGGGTGAAATTGTACAAGGCGGATGCCCTCAGCATAGCAAGTAATGCATCATGACCTCATCCTCTGCGTCATAGGCGCTGGTTTTGGAATGACGCAACAATGGCTAAATGATCACAGTCTCTGTAATCCTCCTGTGCCTGTCTGAATGGCTTCTGAGGTGCTAAAAGCTGATTTTGGGACACGCGCTTCATTTCAGAGTGCTGAGGGAACCGTGGCAAACAACGCAGTGTGGCGGATTCATTAGGCTGTGGATCTGTGCTGCTGGCTAGCTAATTGGCTAATTAGATTTGTGCTCGTCTAAATCCATTTTACAACTGAAACAATGGCTTCAAGCAATTGAGTTTCCAATCTTCTCCCAGTGCTTTTTTTAAGAGTGCAAAAATGAGCTCAAACACTGAATACGCAAGTAGTGAAATAAGGCCTCAATTTGAGAAGACTTCTGAAATACACCTGTTGAAAAACGACTTAAACCAGCCTGAATTGTTTTTCTGGTCTCCTAGCCTGGTCAAGATGTTATATTTGCTGGTTTTAGAGAGATTTGAGCCATGCTAAACCTGTCAAACAACATCTTAGCCAGCTAGAACCAGCTTTAACTAGGTAAAACCGGCTTGGGCTGGTTTGCTATGTTTTTCTCAAACTCTCTATTTTGCGATCACGACTATCACGACTATTCATGACAACAGACTTTGAGGTCTTGAGTGTGAGACTTGTTGCTGTGTCCTGACCATCTGGTTTGAACTCACTCGACTCAGATCTTGACCAGTCATGTCCACACCATATGTATATAGGGTGCAAAAACATTGATCTAGGTGAAGACAGATTCTCATGGTTTCTTGTTTTTAATCACTCATCCACATTGTTAGGGGTTTTTGGAGCTGTTTCTGAAGTTCTGGTAATTAACGAATATTTACTGTAAAAAGTACTATATCTGAATGAACTAAAACTCTTCTCTTTAGGTTTAACAGTATGTTAACATAATATTTTAAAGATAATCTTTTAATAATTTGTTTTAGTACAATAATAATATAAATTCTAAACTATTAAATAAAATAATAAAATTATTATAAATAAATATTTTAAAACATTTAAATATATTATACATTATTTACTTACAACAAAGAATATGCCTTTATATATTTTATAAATGCTATATCATGCTTATTGTAATTATTTTAAACAATATTAAAGAGTCTGTATATGCATAAAAATATTCAAATGGTGTTGAATTTATGTCATCATATTCAAGCTTTCAGCCTAATCAAGAACAGATTTTACTTTCAGAGCCAGAATTGTACAATTATTAAATATTACTTCTGCCTGTGATTGGAACTGTATTTTCAGATTCACATTTGAATGAAAATCAAAAGTAACAGTCATTTGCATCTCATATAGTGATGCAAGTTCACTACACATTCTAGAGCACATTTCCCCATATTTACAAATGTGTGAAATAATGCATTCTGTCAGTCATTTCTCCTCATTAGACAATGATCCAGCACAGGCCTTGCTGCAGCTCAGTTAATCCACATTAATTAAAATAGGAAATCATTCACAGTTAGAGCCAACCAGCTCCTCTCCGGTTCAGTTTGTCAATGTGGAATGAAAATTACAATATAAAACTCTAATCCACTGCACTCATAAACAGTGTGGACGAAGAACACAAATCAAGTAAAGTAAAGAGGCCCTCATGAAATATCAGGGCAGTAATAGTACCATACTCATTTTAAATTATACTTGAGTAAAAGTACAAAAGTGCTTACTTTTCATGTACTTAAGTATTAAAGGTAAAATTACAGATCAGTGGATCAGTTCATTGTTTTATTTTGCAATTTTCTTAATTCTCCATTCTACTGTTCAAATGACCTACAGTATAGGGAAAGAGGGGTCTATAATAAAGCTTAAAGTTAAACCTCAGTCTAACAATACTGAATTATGAATTATAAGCCTATTGTGGGTCATAAATTAGCCAAGGAAGTTAATCAGATCATACAAGTCAAATTGACTGACTTTGATGGAACTTCTTGTGTGTCCTGCCAACTATGGTGAAGAACTAAAGTCAACTGTTTTGATGACATTGTTGATTTACACTGAAGACATTCACTCTTTTTCCTAAATACATGTTATTGAACTTATTGTAACAATTCATCCATATGAAAGCAGCTTTTGCCATGGGCTAAAAAAGGTAACTGCATTTTACCTTACAATTCAGACCTTTTCTTCCTCAAAATTCGGAGATATAAACTTGCATTTCTAAGAAGAACATTCGGAATTGTGTAATATAAACTCAGAATTACGAGAAAAAGGTCAGAATTCTTCAAATTTTTTCTTCTTCTTTGCAATTCTGAGTTTATATCTATACATTTTGAATTTTTCCCCCTCAGAATTTTCATTTTCTGATAAATATTGACAATTACCTTTTTTATTCCTGGGTGGAAATGGGCTTCCATACATCCTGAAAATTGCTAACATGCTCAAAAAATGATAATATGGCACTGGAGACTCTAACAGTACAACACGAAGCTGCCTCCATGGACCATGACAATATAGGCCTTGTATGATATAATCGAATAAAAAAAAAAAAGTAAATTAAAATCGCTAAAATCTATTTAGAAAAATCAAACAACAACAACCTCGATTTTAAGTCTCTTCCACAAACTCTCAAATGTGGGATCCGGTTGCTATACAGTCTGAACAAAATGCTTGTCCTACCAAAAACTCATCCAGCAAAGTTGCTTGTATTAATCCACAGACTACCTTCATCAATCCTGAGTGCTGCATTAATGGAGCTTTACTCCCCACCAATCAATGCAGATATTTTAAATGTCTGCTGTCCCAAAGAACCACTGGGATGTGCTTTGAGATATCATCAAAAATCTCTCTTAACACACATGATACCATATGAAATGAGTGTTGGGGACAGGACTGACCCATATTTAACTGAAATACCCAGCATTACCCACACGTATCCCAGCAACGGCCCGTCCACACTAGCATACATTTTCAAATGTTAATTTTTCTTGTTTAAACCCAGAGGGGCCCACAGGGTTTTAAATACACAACATGTAAGTTAATTAAGCCTGTGCCTGTTTGCTGCCTACTCTGTGTGATTTCAAATGTGACTAGACTGCACGAGGTGAGTGGGGTTATATTCAGAACCAATGCAGAGGTCAGAAAGTGTTTGTTAAAATTTCAAAATGATCTCCTGAGAAGAAGGTCTCAGGTGAGACACACTCACATTCACCTCTGGTTCACATCTTTCTTGCCTTATTTCTGCGCTTGTTTCTACTGAAAATGCAAATTTCTGCTTTGCAGCTGTGTTGATGCTCTTGCACTGATGCTGTTTAGACACAAATAAGTTTTGTCCTTAAAGCTACATTTTGGCAACTGCAACACCAAAATAACAGTCTTTCGGGGTTCTAATTATTTCTGCAGCTGTTAAGCCATTTCAGGGAGTAAATTCAATTTATGAAGAGAGGAATTCAATCAGTGGCTTGTAGAATTTGCATCTAAATAAAAGATGTAGGCATTTGTAAATAGTAATTTCAGATGGTCAGGTGAGGCTCTCTGCACTGGGCTAGATCAGTCCATTTTGATTTAATGAGAGATAAATGAAGATAATTAAGCAGTATCCGAGCAAGAGTGCTGTTGTTTATCCAGTTCAATATACAAGAAACAACTTACATTTTAGACACAATATTGATAATCCGGAATGCTGAATCCCTGACAATTTTCAAGCGACAGCTGAAAACCCATCTCTTTCGAAGCTACTTGACTTCATCATAAAAAAAAAAATTCTCTCTCTTGATTTATTCCTTCTCTTTCTAGCTTGTACTTATTTGAACAATGTCTAAGAACTTGGTATTACAACCACTTCCTGTGTCTGTTTGCCTCTTTAAGAAGAATCGCTTTATGTATCCCCCAATTGTAAGTCGCTTTGGATAAAAGCGTCTGCTAAATGTAAATGTAAATGTAAATGTAAATGTAATTACTTTGTAATTTTTCGTCTCTGAGGAAAACCTGCGTTGTTTCGTTCCAGAATGAATCACTGCGTGAGTTGATTCAATGACTTGTTCATAAAAATTTATTGTAAGTCGCTTTGGATAAAAGCGTCTGCTAAATGACTAAATGTAAATGTAAATGTAATTACTTTGTAATTTTTCGTCTCTGAGGAAAACCTGCGTTGTTTTGTTCCAGAATGAATCACTGCGTGAGTTGATTCAATGACTTGTTCATAAAAATTCGCTGCATTCGGAACAGTATCGGATACTATTTTAATATATCTTTCAATTGCATGAAAGAACGACTGAATGACTCACTTGTTTCGTTTATGAATAAATCGGTGCTTTTGAACAAACTGGTTGAAAGAACGATTCATGACACACTCAAAAAGACAGTCGCTTGTCGCCACCTACTGGCATATGGTAAACTTGAAATACATCCATTGCATGATTACCTAGGGCCTAGGCCTACTTCATTTCAATCCAATCAGCTTTATGCGGCGAATTCACATACTTAAAACATGAACAGACATAATCCGATATGAAATTAGTGAATTTTCGATATTTCAGTATGAATCAATGTGAAATTCACAATCACTTACATTACTATTGAGTGTTGGATTCCTCATGCTTTTCTCCCGCGAAATTTTGCCAAGCAAACGTGATTTGTGACGAATTTTAATACACAGTCATGAATGGAGATTTACATGATGCATTTTCATGAATTCCATACCCAAGTGCACAGTTATTGACAAAATAATACAGGAAGAAATCCATATCAGTAACAGGACTGTAAAACAAGTCTTAGAACATGAGTTTTATTGTGTTTTGTATGCAATCCGAACAAGTAAAACTGCATATGATTGATGCATTAGTGGAAAACAGTCTGACATGGCGTGAATCATTCTCCAAGAGAAAAGAAAAACCTTTCAGTGAGCACAGGATAGTAAGGAGACATTCATAGTGTGGATTTACAACAAGAAACATTTGGTATTCTATAGGCTTACTAATGTATCATTGGATGGTTTGTTCACATAGACTGTGCCTGATAATATCTGCTATATTTTTCACAAAAATGTTGAAACACCTTTTTATTACATGTAGACATTGAGGCGTACATGTATGCGCCAGATACATTCAAACATCATGTTCATCTTTTTTTTAAACATTTTTAGACAATTTTTTTAAACATTTGATTTTCTTTTTAAACTAATAAATACAATAAATAATAATAATAAATAATAAAATAGCACACCTTCCGGCATGCCTTTTTCCTCACACAAAAACATTGTAAAAATATATACACAGAGGTAGGACAACAATGGATCATTTAAAAAAACTTTTCTAAAAAAATACCTAGACAAAATTGACGAACAAAAAAACAGAGGTGAAGGACCAGAGCGTGGAGGCATATACACTGCATGGCGTATGTTGCATGTAGAGTGGTGAACAACAGGACAACTTCCTCTCCTCATATCATGTTCTGAAAATAAACGAGCCCAAAATGACATAAAATCATCATTTTGTTGCCAAGCAATCTAGTTGTGGCACATTAAAGCAGTAACATGCAGTAATTGAGATTACATGTTACATTTTCATGAATTCCAAACCCAAGTGCACAGTTATTGACAAAATAATAGACAAAAAAATCCATATCAGTAACAGTACTGTAAAACAAGTCTTAGAACATGAGTTTTATTGTGTTTTGTATGCAATCCGAACAAGTAAAACTGCATATGATTGATGCATTAGTGGAAAACAGTCTGACATGGCGTGAATCATTCTCCAAGAGAAAAGAAAAACCTTTCAGTGAGCACAGGATAGTAAGGAGACATTCATAGTGTGGATTTACAACAAGAAACATTTGGTATTCTATAGGCTTACTAATGTATCATTGGATGGTTTGTTCACATAGACTGTGCCTGATAATATCTGCTATATTTTTCACAAAAATGTTGAAACACCTTTTTATTACATGTAGACATTGAGGCGTACATGTATGCGCCAGATACATTCAAACATCATGTTCATCTTTTTTTTAAACATTTTTAGACAATTTTTTTAAACATTTGATTTTCTTTTTAAACTAATAAATACAATAAATAATAATAATAAATAATAAAATAGCACACCTTCCGGCATGCCTTTTTCCTCACACAAAAACATTGTAAAAATATATACACAGAGGTAGGACAACAATGGATCATTTAAAAAAACTTTTCTAAAAAAA
This sequence comes from Sinocyclocheilus anshuiensis, assembly GCF_001515605.1. Classification (NCBI taxonomy): domain Eukaryota; kingdom Metazoa; phylum Chordata; class Actinopteri; order Cypriniformes; family Cyprinidae; genus Sinocyclocheilus; species Sinocyclocheilus anshuiensis. The sequence goes on along the minus strand of NW_015551101.1, from coordinate 544,367 downwards.
TACCTAGACAAAAATGACGAACAAAAAAACAGAGGTGAAGGACCAGAGCGTGGAGGCATATACACTGCATGGCGTATGTTGCATGTAGAGTGGTGAACAACAGGACAACTTCCTCTCCTCATATCATGTTCTGAAAATAAACAAGCCCAAAATGACATAAAATCATCATTTTGTTGCCAAGCAATCTAGTTCTGGCACATTAAAGCAGTAACATGCAGTAATATTCTACCTAGCTCTAACCAACAAACATATTAGTTGTATTTTTAATATTCATTGGAATACCAATACCATGGAGACCACATGAGACAACATAGTTCTTTAAAAAATTGGAAATGTAATAATTTGCCTGATTCATTTAGTGTGCTTCCAGCTCTGCACGCTCAGTGTCCTGGAGCTTATCGATTGTTAATTTACTGCAATGCTCCAAGGCCCCACGCGTGGCCAGTGACTAATGAACATATTCAGACCATGTGCGACCAGAAGAGATCCCACACAAACTCATCTAACCTCATTTCTCCTCCTTCCTGCCCCCAAGGAACGCGAGGTTGCGGAGGATTGAGAGGCAGAGCTTCTGGAGAGGGAACAGTGGCTGGACATCTGACCGCTGGACAGCAGGTTTGCTTTGAAATACTGGATTAAATCTTCATCTGTGCAGTGAAATATACAACAGTCAAATATACAGCGAGAAACAAAAAACAAAAACACAGTGTTGGGTGTTAAGTAAGTGTTAATAAGTAATTAGTTACTGTAATTTAATTACTTTTCCCTTGAAAAAGTAAAGTAAGGCATTACTCTTATTTTTTCTGTAATTTAATTACAGTTACTTCTTATGTAATTGAACTTAATACTGTGCATAGACTGAAGAACATTTATATACAATGCAATAGTGGATTTAACATCGAAATTTAAAGTCTAACCTTAAAATGCATGCTTTTTATGTACCCTTCTCACTTTAAATACTTTGGTGAGTTAATGAGAATATTGGTAACACTTTAGTGTCCAATTCTCACTATTAACTAGTTGGTTATTAGCATGAATATTACTGGGATATTGGCTGTTTATTATTACTTAAAAAGCACATATTAATGTCTTATTCTGCAATACCTTATTCTAAATCCTTAATCCTACCCAATTCCTTCTTAAACTTAACAACTACTTTACTAAGTATTAATAAGCAGTAATTTGGAGTATATTGAGGCAAAAGTCATAGTAATAGTAAGAATTGGACCCTAATCTAAAGTGTGACCAGAATAATGTCTGCTATTTATTTGAAAGAATGAAAAGAACCGTTTCATGTCTATCCTTGAATCATTAACTTGTTTCGAGATTGATATAGGATTTAGAAAGTAATTAGTAACAAGTAATGAAATACTTTTTGGAGAGAGTAATTTGTACAGTAATCTAATTACACTGTTGAAGATGTAATTACTGTAGTAACTAGCAATTAATTACCTTTTTAGAGTAACTTACCCAACACTGATGAAGAATATGCTACACTGCCTGCCCATGTGTGGTTCAATGGCTAATGCTGTGGGTGGTTGCCAGGTTGTTTCAAGGTGTTCTAAGTGATTTTTACTAGGGAGTTTAGGTGCAGATATTTTTGTTGATATCAATCACAACTACATTTTATAAGGAAGATGAGAGTGGTGCAAAACTTGCAGTCACGATACTAGTGTGTTACTATGGATGATGCTGTGGATGGCTGCCAGGGCATTGCTAAAGTGTTCAGTGTCACACTAGTCCAATGTCAAGAAAGCCCAGAGATGTTAATTTGCATGTTCTCTAAAAGTTTTGATTTGTAATTACATAAATGTCCTGGATCTAGATTTATATTTAACACTTATTTAAAACATTACTAATTTATACTTTTTATATTTAACACTTATAATTTAGGTTTAACATTTATATTTTATTTGTAACATTTATATTTGTTTTTATACTTAAGATTTACATTTAAATTTAAATAGAAGATTTAATATAAAAATAAATATCAAACTTAATGTTTCAGGTACTGTTTTAACACAAATGCATTCTTGTTTAAA